>NC_079195.1:2709100-2978044 GCF_029499605.1 Hyla sarda
TTAGGTGTAAGGAGGAAAAAACGAAAGTGCAAAAATGTAAAACCCCATTGATGCTCCTTTACTATGGATTTGGCATCACCTGGTGACCGGCTACAGACCTACCTGGGAGGTGGAGAACTACATAGTACGTGGCTCACGTTTCGACAACATCCATTGCTAAAAGGATTGACTCCTCCTCGGAACTTCCCAGTGACCTGTAAAATAACAAAAAAATATTGGAAAAAAATGTAAGATCAGCGAATGGGAACAGCGGGCGCAAAATACAGAACACATGAGAAGAGCCTAACCTGCTCATTGGTGGTGCGACCGCGGGAAACCAGGACAATATGGAACCCTGTGAGACCAGCAACGGGGAAGAAAAACAGGCCCGCAACGCACATGACTGAAATACTGAGAGAGAGTTAAGAAAAGATGATCGCAACCCTCGGAGGGACTAGAGGAATAGAGCAGGGACATAAAGCATTAAAGGGATAGAGCAGGGACATAAAGCATTAAAGGGATAGAGCAGGGACATAAAGCATTAAAGGGATAGAGCAGGGACATAAAGCATTAAAGGGATAGAGCAGGGACATAAAGCATTAAAGGGATAGAGCAGGGACATAAAGCATTAAAGGGATAGAGCAGGGACATTAAGAATTAAAGGGATAGAGCAGGGACATAAAGCATTAAAGGGATAGAGCAGGGACATTAATAATTAAATGGATAGAGCAGGGACATAAAGCATTAAAGGGATAGAGCAGGGACATAAAGCATTAAAGGGATAGAGCAGGGACATAAAGCATTAAAGGGATAGAGCAGGGACATAAAGCATTAAAGGGATAGAGCAGGGACATAAAGCATTAAAGGGATAGAGCAGGGACATTAAGAATTAAAGGGATAGAGCAGGGACATAAAGCATTAAAGGGATAGAGCAGGGACATTAATAATTAAATGGATAGAGCAAGGACATAAAGCATTAAAGGGATAGAGCAGGGACATAAAGCATTAAAGGGATAGAGCAGAGACATAAAGCATTAAAGGGATAGAGCAGGGACATAAAGCATTAAAGGGATAGAGCAGGGACATAAAGCATTAAAGGGATAGAGCAGGGACATTAAGAATTAAATGGATAGAGCAAGGACATAAAGCATTAAAGGGATAGAGCAGGGACATAAAGCATTAAAGGGACAGAGCAGGGACATTAATAATTAAAGGGATAGAGCAGGGACATAAAGCATTAAAGGGATAGAGTAGGGACATAAAGCATTAAAGGGACAGAGCAGGGACATTAATAATTAAAGGGATAGAGCAGGGACATAAAGCATTAAAGGGATAGAGCAGGGACATAAAGCATTAAAGGAACAGAGCAGGGACATTAAGAATTAAAGGGATAGAGCAGGGACATAAAGCATTAAAGGGATAGAGCAGGGACATTAAGAATTAAAGGGATAGAGCAGGGACATTAAGAATTAAAGGGATAGAGCAGGGACAGTGGGGATTGGATAAATAGAGCAGGGACAGTAGGGACTGAAGGAAAAGAGCAGGAACTAGAGGACTAGAGCAGGGACAGTAGGGACTGGAGGGATGCACCAGTGACAGTAGGGATTAGAGGAATAGAGTAGGAAAAATAGGGAACAGTGGAAAAGAGCAGGGACAGTAGGGATTGAAGGAATAGAGCAGGTTAATTTGGGAATAGATGAAAAAAGCAGGGACAGTAGAGACTGGAGGAATAGAGCAGGGACAGTAGAGACAGGTGGAATAGAGCAGGGACAGTAGAGACAGGAGGAATAGAGCAGGGACAGTAGAGACAGGAGGAATAGAGCAGGGACAGTAGAGACAGGAGGAATAGAGCAGGGACAGTAGAGATTAAAGAAATAGAGTAGGGATGAATAGAGCAGGGATAGGGACTGAAGGAATATAGCAGGGACAGTAGGGATTGGAAAAATAGAGCAGGGACAGTAGGGACTGAAGGAATAGAGCAGGGACAGTAGGGACTGGATAAATAGAGCAGGGAAAGTAGGGATTGGATAAATAGAGCAGGGACAGTAGGGGCTGGAGAATTACAGCAGGGACAGTAGGGATTGGATAAATAGAGCAGGGACAGTAGGGACTGGATAAATAGAGCAGGGACAGTAGGGACTGGATAAATAGAGCAGGGACAGTAGGGACTGGATAAATAGAGCAGGGACAGTAGGGACTGAAGGAATAGAGCAGGGACAGTAGGGACTGGATAAATAGAGCAGGGACAGTAGGGACTGGATAAATAGAGCAGGGACAGTAGGGATTGGATAAATAGAGCAAGGACAGTAGGGGCTGGAGAATTACAGCAGGGACAGTAGGGATTGGATAAATAGAGCAGGGACAGTAGGGACTGGATAAATAGAGCAGGGACAGTAGGGGCTGGAGAATTACAGCAGGGACAGTAGGGACTGGACGAATAGAGCAGGGACAGTAGGGACTGGATAAATAGAGCAGGGACAGTAGGGATTGGATAAATAGAGCAGGGACAGTAGGGACTGGATAAATAGAGCAGGGGCAGTAGGGACTGGATAAATAGAGCAGGGGCAGTAGGGACTGGATAAATAGAGCAGGGGCAGTAGGGACTGGATAAATAGAGCAGGGGCAGTAGGGACTGGATTAATAGAGCAGGGACAGTAGGGACTGGATAAATAGAGCAGGGACAGTAGGGACTGGATAAATAGAGCAGGGACAGTAGGGATTGGATAAATAGAGCAGGGACAGTAGGGACTGGATAAATAGAGCAGGGACAGTAGGGACTGGATAAATAGAGCAGGGACAGTAGGGACTGGATAAATAGAGCAGGGACAGTAGGGACTGGATAAATAGAGCAGGGACAGTAGGGACTGGATAAATAGAGCAGGGACAGTAGGGATTAGACGTCTGGGAGCCGCAGAGGACCCCACAGGAACCTGTGTAATATCAGTTATCAGGGCGCCCCCTGCAGGCACAGAAGGATACGTGATGACCGCCGGGATGTCTCGGAGCTGGTCGGGATGTCCTAACGTGTAAAAAAGGCCACAAATAAAGACGCTCATAATGTGCAACGTCAGGGACACCAGAAAGAGGAAGAAGTAGCGGTAATTCCTGCGTCCGATGCAATTGTTTACCCAGGGACAATGGTGATCGAACTCCTGAAATAAGAAGAGACAATACACAGATATATGAGGATACAGTAAGTGTATATATGTATATGTGAGAATACAGGGTGTATACAGATATATGAGAAGAGAGAATACACAGATATATGAGGATACAGTGTATATATATGTGAGAATACAGGGTATATACAGATATATGAGGATACAGTGTATATATATGTGAGAATACAGGGTATATACAGATATATGAGGATACAGTGTATATATGTATATGTGAGAATACAGGGTATATACAGATATATGAGAAGAGAGAATACACAGATATATGAGGATACAGTGTATATATATGTGAGAATACAGGGTATATACAGATATATGATGATACAGTGTATATATATGTGAGAATACAGGGTATATACAGATATATGAGGATACAGTGTATATATATATATATATATATATATGTGAGAATACAGGGTATATACAGATATATGAGAAGAGAGAATACACAGATATATGAGGATACAATGTATATATATATATATATATATATATATATATATATGTGAGAATACAGGGTGTATACAGATATATGAGAAGAGAGAATACACAGATATATGAGGATACAGTGTATATATATGTGAGAATACAGGGTATATACAGATATATGAGGATACAGTGTATATATGTATATGTGAGAATACAGGGTGTATACAGATATATGAGAAGAGAGAATACAGAGATATATGAGGATACAGTAAGTGTATATATATGTATATGTGAGAATACAGGGTGTATACAGAAATATGAGAAGAGAGAATACACAGATATATGAGGATACAGTAAGTGTATATATGTATATGTGAGAATACAGGGTGTATACAGATATATGAGAAGAGAGAATACACAGATATATGAGGATACAGTGTATATATATGTGAGAATACAGGGTGTATACAGATATATGAGAAGAGAGAATACACAGATATATGAGGATACAGTAAGTGTATATATGTATATGTGAGAATACAGGGTGTATACAGATATATGAGAAGAGAGAATACACAGATATATGAGGATACAGTGTATATATATGTGAGAATACAGGGTATATACAGATATATGAGGATACAGTGTATATATGTATATGTGAGAATACAGGGTGTATACAGATATATGAGAAGAGAGAATACACAGATATATGAGGATACAATAAGTGTATATATATGTATATGTGAGAATACAGGGTGTATACAGAAATATGAGAAGAGAGAATACACAGATATATGAGGATACAGTGTATATATATATATATATATATGTGAGAATACAGGGTATATACAGATATATGAGGATACAGTGTATATATGTATATGTGAGAATACAGGGTATATACAGATATATGAGAAGAGACAATACACAGATATATGAGGATACAGTAAGTGTATATATATGTATATGTGAGAATACAGGGTATATACAGATATATGAGAAGAGACAATACACAGATATATGAGGATACAGTAAGTGTATATATGTATATGTGAGAATACAGGGTATATACAGATATATGAGAAGAGAGAATACACAGATATATGAGGATACAGTGTATATATGTATATGTGAGAATACAGGGTGTATACAGATATATGAGAAGAGAGAATACACAGATATATGAGGATACAGTGTATATATATGTGAGAATACAGGGTATATACAGATATATGAGGATACAGTGTATATATATGTGAGAATACAGGGTATATACAGATATATGAGGATACAGTGTATATATATATGTGAGAATACAGGGTATATACAGATATATGAGAAGAGAGAATACACAGATATATGAGGATACAGTAAGTGTATATATATGTATATGTGAGAATACAGGGTATATACAGATATATGAGGATACAATGTATATATATATATATATATATATATATATATATATATGTGAGAATACAGGGTATATACAGATATATGAGAAGAGAGAATACACAGATATATGAGGATACAGTAAGTGTATATATATGTATATGTGAGAATACAGGGTATATACAGATATATGAGAAGAGAGAATACACAGATATATGAGGATACAGTGTATATATATATATATATATATATATATATATATATATATATATATATGTGAGAATACAGGGTATATACAGATATATGAGGATACAGTGTATATATATATATATATGTGAGAATACAGGGTGTATACAGATATATGAGAAGAGAGAATACAGAGATATATGAGGATACAGTGTATATATATATATATATATATATATATATATATATATATATATATATGTGAGAATACAGGGTATATACAGATATATGAGAAGAGAGAATACACAGATATATGAGGATACAGTGTATATATGTATATGTGAGAATACAGGGTATATACAGATATATGAGGATACAGTGTATATATATATATATATGTGAGAATACAGGGTATTTACAGATATATGAGGATACAGTGTATATATATATATATATATATATATATATATGTGAGAATACAGGGTGTATACAGATATATGAGAAGAGAGAATACACAGATATATGAGGATACAGTAAGTGTATATATATGTATATGTGAGAATACAGGGTATATACAGATATATGAGAAGAGAGAATACACAGATATATGAGGATACAGTAAGTGTATATATATATATGTATATGTGAGAATACAGGGTGTATACAGATATATGAGAAGAGAGAATACACAGATATATGAGGATACAGTAAGTGTATATATATATGTATATGTGAGAATACAGGGTATATACAGATATATGAGGATACAGTGTGTATATATATATATATATATATATATATATATATGTGAGAATACAGGGTGTATACAGATATATGAGAAGAGAGAATACACAGATATATGAGGATACAGTAAGTGTATATATATATATGTATATGTGAGAATACAGGGTGTATACAGATATATGAGAAGAGAGAATACACAGATATATGAGGATACAGTAAGTGTATATATATATGTATATGTGAGAATACAGGGTATATACAGATATATGAGAAGAGAGAATATACAGATATATGAGGATACAGTGTATATATATATGTGAGAATACAGGGTATATACAGATATATGAGAAGAGAGAATACACAGATATATGAGGATACAGTGTATATATATGTATATGTGAGAATACAGGGTATATACAGATATATGAGAAGAGAGAATACAGAGATATATGAGGATACAGTGTATATATATATGTGAGAATACAGGGTATATACAGATATATGAGAGGAGAGAATACACAGATATATGAGGATACAGTAAGTGTATATATATGTATATGTGAGAATACAGGGTATATACAGATATATGAGGATACAGTATATATATATGTATATGTGAGAATACAGGGTATATACAGATATATGAGAAGAGACAATACAGAGATATATGAGGATACAGTGTATATATATATGTGAGAATACAGGGTATATACAGATATATGAGAGGAGAGAATACACAGATATATGAGGATACAGTGTATATATATATATATGTGAGAATACAGGGTATATACAGATATATGAGGATACAATGTATATATATATATATATATATATATATATATATATATATGTGAGAATACAGGGTATATACAGATATATGAGAAGAGAGAATACACAGATATATGAGGATACAGTGTATATATATATGTGAGAATACAGGGTATATACAGATATATGAGGATACAGTGTATATATATATATGTGAGAATACAGGGTGTATACAGATATATGAGAAGAGAGAATACACAGATATATGAGGATACAGTGTATATATATATATATATGTGAGAATACAGGGTGTATACAGATATATGAGGATACAGTGTATATATATATATATATATATATATGTGAGAATACAGGGTATATACAGATATATGAGGATACAGTGTATATATATATATATATATATATATATATGTGAGAATACAGGGTGTATACAGATATATGAGGATACAGTGTATATATATATATGTGAGAATACAGGGTATATACAGATATATGAGGATACAGTGTATATATATATATATATATATATATATATATATATGAGAATACAGGGTATATACAGATATATGAGGATACAGGGGGAGATTTATCAATACTGTCCAGAGGAAAAGTTGCCCAGTTGCCCATAGCAACCAATCAGATCGCTACTTTCATTTTTAACAAGGCCTATGCAAAATGAAAGAAGGGATCTGATTGGTTGCTATGGGCAACTGGGCAACTTTTCCTCTGGACGGGTTTTGATAAATCTCCCCCACAGTGTGTGTATATATATTATATATATATGTGAGAATACAGGGTATATACAGATATATATGACAATACATTGTGTGTACGGATATATACACATTACCCCCCTTTGTAGTGCCCATCACACTGCCTGTCAGTACCCACCTATTAGTGCCCATTACCCTGACTGTCAGTACCCACCTATTAGTGCCCATCACACTGCCTGTCAGTACCCACCTATTAGTACCCATCACACTGCCTGTCAGTACCCACCTATTAGTGCCCATCACACTGCCTGTCAGTACCCACCTATTAGTGCCCATCACACTGCCTGTCAGTACCCACCTATTAGTGCCCATCACACTGCCTGTCAGTACCCACCTATTAGTGCCCATCACACTGCCTGTCAGTACCCACCTATTAGTGCCCATTACCCTGCCTGTCAGTACCCACCTATTAGTGCCCATCACACTGCCTGTCAGTACCCACCTATTAGTGCCCATCACACTGCCTGTCAGTACCCACCTATTAGTGCCCATCACACTGCCTGTCAGTACCCACCTATTAGTACCCATCACACTGCCTGTCAGTACCCACCTATTAGTGCCCATCACACTGCCTGTCAGTACCCACCTATTAGTGCCCATCACACTGCCTGTCAGAACCCACCTATTAGTGCCCATCACACTGCCTGTCAGTACCCACCTATTAGTGCCCATTACCCTGCCTGTCAGTACCCACCTATTAGTGCCCATCACACTGCCTGTCAGTACCCACCTATTAGTGCCCATCACACTGCCTGTCAGTACCCACCTATTAGTGCCCATCACACTGCCTGTCAGTACCCACCTATTAGTGCCCATCACACTGCCTGTCAGTACCCACCTATTAGTGCCCATCACACTGCCTGTCAGTACCCACCTATTAGTACCCATCACACTGCCTGTCAGTACCCACCTATTAGTGCCCATCACACTGCCTGTCAGTACCCACCTATTAGTGCCCATCACACTGCCTGTCAGAACCCACCTATTAGTGCCCATCACACTGCCTGTCAGTACCCACCTATTAGTGCCCATCACACTGCCTGTCAGTACCCACCTATTAGTGCCCATCACACTGCCTGTCAGAACCCACCTATTAGTGCCCATCACACTGCCTGTCAGTACCCACCTATTAGTGCCCATCACACTGCCTGTCAGTACCCACCTATTAGTGCCCATCACACTGCCTGTCAGAACCCACCTATTAGTGCCCATCACACTGCCTGTCAGTACCCACCTATTAGTGCCCATCACACTGCCTGTCAGTACCCACCTATTAGTGCCCATCACACTGCCTGTCAGAACCCACCTATTAGTGCCCATCACACTGCCTGTCAGTACCCACCTATTAGTGCCCATCACACTGCCTGTCAGTACCCACCTATTAGTGCCCATCACACTGCCTGTCAGTACCCACCTATTAGTGCCCATCACACTGCCTGTCAGTACCCACCTATTAGTACCCATCACACTGCCTGTCAGTACCCACCTATTAGTGCCCATCACACTGCCTGTCAGTACCCACCTAATAGTGCCCATCACACTGCCTGTCAGTACCCACCTATTAGTGCCCATCACACTGCCTGTCAGTACCCACCTATTAGTGCCCATCACACTGCCTGTCAGTACCCACCTATTAGTGCCCATCACACTGCCTGTCAGTACCCACCTATTAGTGCCCATCACACTGCCTGTCAGTACCCACCTATTAGTGCCCATCACACTGCCTGTCAGTATCCACCTATTAGTGCCCATCAAACTGCCTGTCAGTACCCACCTATTAGTGCCCATCACACTGCCTGTCAGAACCCACCTATTAGTGCCCATCACACTGCCTGTCAGTACTCCACCTATTAGTGCCCATCACACTGCCTGTCAGTACCCACCTATTAGTGCCCATCACACTGCCTGTCAGTACCCACCTATTAGTGCCCATCACACTGCCTGTCAGTACCCACCTATTAGTACCCATCACACTGCCTGTCAGTACCCACCTATTAGTGCCCATCACACTGCCTGTCAGTATCCATCTATTAGTGCCCATCACACTGCCTGTCAGTACCCACCTATTAGTGCCCATCACACTGCCTGTCAGTACCCACCTATTAGTGTCCATCACACTGCCTGTCAGTACCCACCTATTAGTGCCCATCACACTGCCTGTCAGTACCCACCTATTAGTGCCCATCACACTGCCTGTCAGTACCCACCTATTAGTGCCCATCACACTGCCTGTCAGTACCCACCTATTAGTGCCCATCACACTGCCTGTCAGTACCCACCTATTAGTGCCCATCACACTGCCTGTCAGTACCCACCTATTAGTGCCCATCACACTGCCTGTCAGTACCCACCTATTAGTGTCCATCACACTGCCTGTCAGTACCCACCTATTAGTGCCCATCACACTGCCTGTCAGTATCCACCTATTAGTGCCCATCAAACTGCCTGTCAGTACCCACCTATTAGTGCCCATCACACTGCCTGTCAGAACCCACCTATTAGTGCCCATCACACTGCCTGTCAGTACTCCACCTATTAGTGCCCATCACACTGCCTGTCAGTACCCACCTATTAGTGCCCATCACACTGCCTGTCAGTACCCACCTATTAGTGCCCATCACACTGCCTGTCAGTACCCACCTATTAGTACCCATCACACTGCCTGTCAGTACCCACCTATTAGTGCCCATCACACTGCCTGTCAGTATCCATCTATTAGTGCCCATCACACTGCCTGTCAGTACCCACCTATTAGTGCCCATCACACTGCCTGTCAGTACCCACCTATTAGTGTCCATCACACTGCCTGTCAGTACCCACCTATTAGTGCCCATCACACTGCCTGTCAGTACCCACCTATTAGTGCCCATCACACTGCCTGTCAGTACCCACCTATTAGTGCCCATCACACTGCCTGTCAGTACCCACCTATTAGTGCCCATCACACTGCCTGTCAGTACCCACCTATTAGTGCCCATCACACTGCCTGTCAGTACCCACCTATTAGTGCCCATCACACTGCCTGTCAGTACCCACCTATTAGTGTCCATCACACTGCCTGTCAGTACCCACCTATTAGTGCCCATCACACTGCCTGTCAGTACCCACCTATTAGTGCCCATCACACTGCCTGTCAGTACCCACCTATTAGTGCCCATCACACTGCCTGTCAGTACCCACCTATTAGTGCCCATCACACTGCCTGTCAGTATCCACCTATTAGTGCCCATTACCCTGCCTGTCAGTACCCACCTATTAGTGCCCATTACCCTGCCTGTCAGTACCCACCTATTAGTGCCCATCACCCTGCCTGTCAGTACCCACCTATTAGTGCCCATCACACTGCCTGTCAGTACCCACCTATTAGTGCCCATCACACTGCCTGTCAGTACCCACCTATTAGTGCCCATCACACTGCCTGTCAGTACCCACCTATTAGTGCCCATCACACTGCCTGTCAGTACCCACCTATTAGTACCCATCACACTGCCTGTCAGTACCCACCTATTAGTGCCCATCACATTGCCTGTCAGTACCCACCTATTAGTGCCCATCACACTGCCTGTCAGAACCCACCTATTAGTGCCCATCACACTGCCTGTCAGTACCCACCTATTAGTGCCCATCACACTGCCTGTCAGTACCCACCTATTAGTGCCCATCACACTGCCTGTCAGAACCCACCTATTAGTGCCCATCACACTGCCTGTCAGTACCCACCTATTAGTGCCCATCACACTGCCTGTCAGTACCCACCTATTAGTGCCCATCACACTGCCTGTCAGTACCCACCTATTAGTGCCCATCACACTGCCTGTCAGTACCCACCTATTAGTGCCCATCACACTGCCTGTCAGTACCCACCTATTAGTGCCCATCACACTGCCTGTCAGTACCCACCTATTAGTGCCCATCACACTGCCTGTCAGTACCCACCTATTAGTGCCCATTACCCTGCCTGACAGTACCCACCTATTAGTGCCCATCACACTGCCTGTCAGTACCCACCTATTAGTGCCCATCACACTGCCTGTCAGTACCCACCTATTAGTGCCCATCACACTGCCTGTCAGTACCCACCTATTAGTGCCCATCACACTGCCTGTCAGTACCCACCTATTAGTACCCATCACACTGCCTGTCAGTACCCACCTATTAGTGCCCATCACACTGCCTGTCAGTATCCATCTATTAGTGCCCATCACACTGCCTGTCAGTACCCACCTATTAGTGCCCATCACACTGCCTGTCAGTACCCACCTATTAGTGTCCATCACACTGCCTGTCAGTACCCACCTATTAGTGCCCATCACACTGCCTGTCAGTACCCACCTATTAGTGCCCATCACACTGCCTGTCAGTATCCACCTATTACTGCCCATCACACTGCCTGTCAGTACCCACCTATTAGTGCCCATCACACTGCCTGTCAGTACCCACCTATTAGTGCCCATCACACTGCCTGTCAGTACACACCTATTAGTGCCCATCACACTGCCTGTCAGTATCCACCTATTAGTGCCCATCACACTGCCTGTCAGTACCCACCTATTAGTGCCCATCACACTGCCTGTCAGTACCCACCTATTAGTGCCCATTACCCTGACTGTCAGTACCCACCTATTAGTGCCCATCACACTGCCTGTCAGTACCCACCTATTAGTGCCCATCACACTGCCTGTCAGTACCCACCTATTAGTGCCCATCACACTGCCTGTCAGTACCCACCTATTAGTGCCCATTACCCTGCCTGTCAGTACCCACCTATTAGTGCCCATCACACTGCCTGTCAGTACCCACCTATTAGTGCCCATCACACTGCCTGTCAGTACACACCTATTAGTGCCCATCACACTGCCTGTCAGTACCCACCTATTAGTGCCCATCACACTGCCTGTCAGTACCCACCTATTAGTGCCCATCACACTGCCTGTCAGTACACACCTATTAGTGCCCATCACACTGCCTGTCAGTACCCACCTATTAGTGCCCATCACACTGCCTGTCAGTACCCACCTATTAGTGCCCATCACACTGCCTGTCAGTACCCACCTATTAGTGCCCATCACACTGCCTGTCAGTACCCACCTATTAGTGCCCATCACACTGCCTGTCAGTACCCACCTATTAGTGCCCATCACACTGCCTGTCAGTACCCACCTATTAGTGCCCATCACACTGCCTGTCAGTACCCACCTATTAGTGCCCATCACACTGCCTGTCAGTACCCACCTATTAGTGCCCATCACACTGCCTGTCAGTACCCACCTATTAGTGCCCATCACACTGCCTGTCAGTACCCACCTATTAGTGCCCATTACCCTGACTGTCAGTACCCACCTATTAGTGCCCATCACACTGCCTGTCAGTACCCACCTATTAGTGCCCATCACACTGCCTGTCAGTACCCACCTATTAGTGCCCATCACACTGCCTGTCAGAACCCACCTATTAGTGTCCATCACACTGCCTGTCAGTACCCACCTATTAGTGCCCATTACCCTGCCTGTCAGTACCCACCTATTAGTGCCCATCGCACTGCCTGTCAGTACCCACCTATTAGTGCCCATCACACTGCCTGTCAGTACACACCTATTAGTGCCCATCACACTGCCTGTCAGTACCCACCTATTAGTGCCCATCACACTGCCTGTCAGTACCCACCTATTAGTGCCCATCACACTGCCTGTCAGTACCCACCTATTAGTGCCCATCACACTGCCTGTCAGTACCCACCTATTAGTGCCCAGCACACTGCCTGTCAGTACCCACCTATTAGTGCCCATCACACTGCCTGTCAGTACCCACCTATTAGTGCCCATCACACTGCCTGTCAGTACCCACCTATTAGTGCCCATCACACTGCCTGTCAGTACCCACCTATTAGTACCCATCACACTGCCTGTCAGTACCCACCTATTAGTACCCATCACACTGCCTGTCAGTACCCACCTATTAGTGCCCATCACACTGCCTGTCAGTACCCACCTATTAGTACCCATCACACTGCCTGTCAGTACCCACCTATTAGTACCCATCACACTGCCTGTCAGTACCCACCTATTAGTGCCCATCACACTGCCTGTCAGTACCCACCTATTAGTGCCCATCACACTGCCTGTCAGTACCCACCTATTAGTGCCCATCACACTGCCTGTCAGTACCCACCTATTAGTGCCCATCACACTGCCTATCAGGTGTACTGGAGAGGAGGATGACAGGTGGCAGCCGATGCCCCCGCGCGCACAGGACTCACCTCTACACAGTTGTCGCACACGCTGCAGTGTGAACAGCGCGGAGGTCTGTAGAAGCGGCAGGTGGAGCACCACTTCATGCGGACCTGGACGCCTCTCACCTCCACCGTCTTATATAAGGGCGCCCGGAAATCATCCTCCTTATCTTCATCCTCTTCCGCTGGAGAGAAGGAAGCAACAAATCCAACCATTAACCCCTTAAGAACCAAGCTACTTCTGTACGGATCAGTCATGTGATTTATACAGTATTGTGTAATATATAGGAATTCTTTCATATTAGGGCCAGAATCTTATTATTAGGGTGGAGACGAGTGTCGGGGGTCCCGTAGAACATTTACCGCTTTTTATTTTTTTAATTTTTTCAAGTTTATTTAAATAAAATTCCCTAATATCACATAATGTTCTCTCCTGTAATGGTGCTGCGGCCCCCTCTTTATGGGGATCAATGCGGACCCCACCATAGTCATACATCATCACATAATGTTCTTTCCTGTAGTGGTGCTGCGGCCCCCTCTTTATGGGGATCGGTGCGGACCCCACCATTGTCATACATCATCACATAATGTTCTCTCCTGTAGTGGTGCTGCGGCCCCCCTCTTTATGGGGATCGGTGCGGACCCCACCATAGTCATACATCATCACATAATGTTCTCTCCTGTAGTGGTGCTGCGGCCCCCCTCTTTATGGGGATTGGTGCGGACCCCACCATAGTCATACATCATCACATAATGTTCTCTACTGTAGTGGTGCTGCGGCCCCCTCTTTCTGGGGGATCGGTGCGGACCCCACCATTGTCATACATCATCACATAATTTTCTTTCCTGTAGTGGTGCTGCGGCCCCCTCTTTATGGGGATCGGTGCGGACCCCACCATAGTCATACATCATCACATAATGTTCTCTCCTGTAGTGGTGCTGCGGCACCCTCTTTTTGGGGATCGGTGCGGACCCCACCATAGTCATACATCATCACATAATGTTCTTTCCTGTAGTGGTGCTGCGGCCCCCTTTTTATGGGGATCGGTGCGGACCCCACCATAGTCATACATCATTACATAATGTTCTCTACTGTAGTGGTGCTGCGGCCCCCTCTTTCTGGGGGATCGGTGCGGACCCCACCATAGTCATACATCATCACATAATGTTCTTTCCTGTAGTGGTGCTGCGGCCCCCTCTTTATGGGGATCGGTGCGGACCCCACCATTGTCATACATCATCACATAATTTTCTTTCCTGTAGTGGTGCTGCGGCCCCCTCTTTATGGGGATCGGTGCGGACCCCACCATAGTCATACATCATCACATAATGTTCTCTCCTGTAGTGGTGCTGCGGCACCCTCTTTTTGGGGATCGGTGCGGACCCCACCATAGTCATACATCATCACATAATGTTCTTTCCTGTAGTGGTGCTGCGGCCCCCTTTTTATGGGGATCGGTGCGGACCCCACCATAGTCATACATCATCACATAATGTTCTTTCCTGTAGTGGTGCTGCGGCCCCCTCTTTATGGGGATCGGTGCGGACCCCACATTAGTCATACATCATCACATAATGTTCTTTCCTGTAGTGGTGCTGCGGCCCCCTCTTTATGGGGGGGTCCGCACCAATCCCCATAGTCATACATCATCACATAATGTTCTCTCCTGTAGTGGTGCTGCGGCCCCCTTTTTATGGGGATCGGTGTGGACCCCACCATAGTCATACATCATCACATAATGTTCTTTCCTGTAGTGGTGCTGCGGCCCCCTCTTTTTGGAGATCGGTGTGGACCCCACCATAGTCATACATCATCACATAATGTTCTTTCCTGTAGTGGTGCTGCGGCCCCCTCTTTATGGGGATCAGTGCGGACCCCACCATAGTCATACATCATCAAATAATGTTCTTTCCTGTAGTGGTGCTGCGGCCCCCTCTTTATGGGGATCGGTGCGGACCCCACCATAGTCATACATCATCACATAATGTTCTTTCCTGTAGTGGTGCTGCGGCCCCCTCTTTATGGGGATCGGTGCGGACCCCCCCATGTTCATACATCATCACATAATGTTCTTTCCTGTAGTGGTGCTGCGGCCCCCTCTTTTTGGAGATCGGTGTGGACCCCACCATAGTCATACATCATCACATAATGTTCTTTCCTGTAGTGGTGCTGCGGCCCCCTCTTTATGGGGATTGGTGCGGACCCCACCATAGTCATACATCATCACATAATGTTCTCTCCTGTAGTGGTGCTGCAGCCCCCTCTTTTTGGGGATCGGTGTGGACCCCACCATAGTCATACATCATCACATAATGTTCTCTCCTGTAGTGGTGCTGCGGCCCCCTCTATCTGGGGGATCGGTGCGGACCCCACCATAGTCATACATCATCACATAATGTTCTTTCCTGTAATGGTGCTGCGGCCCCCTCTTTATGGGGATTGGTGCGGACCCCACATTAGTCATACATCATCAAATAATGTTCTCTCCTGTAGTGGTGCTGCGGCCCCCTCTTTATGGGGATCGGTGCGGACCCCACCATAGTCATACATCATCACATAATGTTCTTTCCTGTAGTGGTGCTGCGGCCCCCTCTTTATGGGGATCGGTGCGGACCCCACCATAGTCATACATCATCACATAATGTTCTTTCCTGTAGTGGTGCTGCGGCCCCCTCTTTATGGGGATCGGTGCGGACCCCACCATAGTCATACATCATCACATAATGTTCTCTCCTGTAGTGGTGCTGCGGCCCCCTCTTTATGGGGATCGGTGCGGACCCCACCATAGTCATACATCATCACATAATGTTCTTTCCTGTAGTGGTGCTGCGGCCCCCTCTTTATGTGGATCCGTGCGAACCCCACCATAGTCATACATCATCACATAATATTCTCTCCTGTAGTGGTGCTGCGGCCCCCTCTTTATGGGGATCGGTGCGGACCCCACCATAGTCATACATCATCACATAATGTTCTCTCCTGTAGTGGTGCTGCGGCCCCCTCTTTATGGGGATCGGTGCGGACCCCACCATAGTCATACATCATCACATAATGTTCTCTCCTGTAGTGGTGCTGCGGCCCCCTCTTTATGGGGATCGGTGCGGACCCCACCATAGTCATACATCATCACATAATGTTCTCTCCTGTAGTGGTGCTGCGGCCCCCTCTTTTTGGGGATCGGTGCGGACCCCACCTTAGTCATACATCATCACATACCAGATGGGTGTGGCTCTTACCTCGGGGAAATATTCCAGGGTCCATGAATGTGGCCATGCTGAAATTGGCCAAAACAAAGAGGAACATGACGGCATTATAGGCAGGAAGAGCCGGGGACACCTCCACGTTCAGCCACGGGCACCTGAGAGGAGACGGAGACATCAATAGATGACAAGAGAACCACAATGCAACGCAACAACCTGAAACAAATATCCTGTCACCCTCCTGCCTCCTGTCACCCTCCTGCCTCCTGTCACCCTCTTGTCTGCTTCCTGTCACCCTCCTGTCTGCTTCCTGTTACCCTCCTGTCTGCCTCCTGTCACCCTCCTGCCTGCCTCCTGTCACCCTCCTGCCTGCTTCCTGTCACCTTTCTGTCTGCCTCCTGTCACCCTCCTGCCTGCCTCCTGACACCCTCCTTCCTGCTTCCTGTTACCCTCCTGTCACCTTCCTGCCTGCCTCCTGACACCCTCCTTCCTGCTTCCTGTTACCCTCCTGTCACCTTCCTGCCTGCCTCCTGTCACCCTACTGCCTGCTTGCTGTCACCCTCCTGCCTGCTTCCTGTCACCCTCCTGCCAGCTTCCTGTCACCCTCCTGTCTGCCTCCTGTCACCCTCCTGCCTGCTTCCTGTCACCCTCCAATCTACTTCCTGTCACCCTTCCATCAGCTTTCTGTCACCCTCCTATCCAACTTCTGCCACCATTCCTTCACCCTCCTGTTAATTTACAGTCACCCTCCTGTGTTCCTCTTGTCCCCCTCCTGTCCACCTCTAGTACACTTCCTGTCACTATCCCATCCAACTTTACTTTTTTCATCATTCCATCCACCTCCAGTCACCCTTCTTCCTCCTGTTTGTTTCCTGTCCACCACCCACCACTTCTAGTAACACCCTGTCCATTTCCCCACCTATCACCCACTCCTCCTTCTCCCGTCACCCTCTCCTCCTCCTCCCGTCACCCTCTCCTCCTCTTGCCACCCTCTCCTCCATCTCCTGTTACCCACCCTTGCCTCCTCCTGTCCCTATCTCCTCCCCCTCCTGTCACCCACTTCTCCTCCTCCCGTCATCCACTCCTCCTCCCGTCACCCTCTTCTCCTCCTCCCGTCACCCACTTCTCCTCCTCCCGTCACCCACTTCTCCTCCTCCTTCCGTCACCCTCTCCTCCTCCTCCTCCCGTCACCCTCTTCTCCTACTCCTCCTGTCACCCTCTTCTCCTCCGTCACCCTCTCCTCCTACTCCTCCCGTCACCCTCTCCTCCTCCTCCCGTCATCCTCTCCTCCTCCTCCCTTCACCATCTCCTCCTCTTCCCTTCACCATCTCCTCCTCCAGTCACCCTCTTCTCGTCCTCCTCCCGTCACCCTCTCCTCCTCCTCCCGTCACCCTCTCCTCCTGCTCCCGTCACCCTCTCCTCTTCCTCCCGTCACCCTCTTCTCCTCCTCCCGTCACCCTCTTTTCTTCCTCCTCCCGTCCCCCTCTTTTCCTCCTCCCGTCACCCTCTCCTCATTCACCCGTCACCCTGTCCTCCTTCTCCTGTCATCCACTCCTCCTCCTCCCGTCACCCTCTCCTCCCTTCCCCCGTCACCCTCTCCTCCTCCTGTCACCCTCTCCTCCTCCTGTCACCATCTTGTCCACCTCCTTTCACCATCTCCTCCACCTCCTGTCACCATCTCCTCCTCCTCCTGTCACCCTCTCCTCCTCCTCCTGTCACTATTTTGTCCACCTTCTGCCACCCTCTAGCTCTCCTCCTGTCACTCTTCTATAAAAACCCCAATAAATGCCCCATGTGACCCGGGTCCTAGGACCCACCTGGGCAGTGGTGATGCTGGAGAGGGCCGGGTCATACTACATAAATGAGATGTCTGTAATGTAATGACCCAGTGATACGTTGCTTTAAGTTTTACAGGGTTGTAATAAGGAGCCTGACAAGTATTTTACACCCGCTGAGTCATCTGTGAAGTTTACAGCTCTGGGGCGGCTCAGCCGAAACGTGAGGCCGGGACACACATCCAGCTCGTAAAACTGTAGGAACCATGTAAATGTAGAAGCTTCAAAGGGAGCGGAGAGAAGAAAGGACGAGAAGACGCCTCAATGGAGGAATGTAGAAAAGTCACTATGTAGATGAAGATGAGGGACATTCCTGTGCTTCTCATAACAGGAAAGGATTCTCTACTGGGACAGCAGTACTAACAATAATAACACGTGTCATCCTGGTAATCATAGAGCTTTGGGTTTTTATCATCGTGAAGTCATTATCAATGTCTATGCTGAGAAAACCCTGAAAAGACCAAGAAAGTCTGTAGGGATTAGTGTAGGACCACCAAGGAAATATCAAAACAAGTCAAGGAGATTGGGAATCAATTCCAACGAGTCAATAAAGAAGATGGTGTCAGGGTCAGCTGACCATCAGTTTCACAGGAGAACAAAAGAGTGCTAAACAGGTCCAATCAGATGGTCCAAGATAAGGAAAGGACTAAGGAGGTCCAATCAGATGGTCCAAGATAAGGAAAGGACTAAGGAGGTCCAGTCAGATGGTCCAAGATAAGGAAAGGACTAAGGAGGTCCAGCCAGATGGTCCAAGATAAGGAAAGGACTAAGGAGGTCCAGTCAGATGGTCCAAGATAAGGAAAGGACTAAGGAGGTCCAGTCAGATGGTCTAAGATAAGGAAAGGACTAAGGAGGTCCAGTCAGATGGTCTAAGATAAGGAAAGGACTAAGGAGGTCCAGTCAGATGGTCCAAGATAAGGAAAGGACTAAGGAGGTCCCGTCAGATGGTCCAAGATAAGAAAAAGACTAAGGAGGTCCAGTCAGATGGTCCAAGATAAGGAAAGGACTAAGGCGGTCCAGCCAGATGGTCCAAGATAAGGAAAGGACTAAGGAGGTCCCGTCAGATGGTCCAAGATAAGAAAAAGACTAAGGAGGTCCAGTCAGATGGTCCAAGATAAGGAAAGGACTAAGGAGGTCCAGCCAGATGGTCCAAGATAAGGAAAGGACTAAGGAGGTCCAGTCAGATGGTCTAAGATAAGGAAAAGACTAAGGAGGTCCAGTCAGATGGTCCAAAATAAGAAAAAGACTAAGGAGGTCCAGTCAGATGGTTCAAGATAAGGAAAAGACTAAGGAGGTCCAGTGAGATGGTCCAAGATAAGGAAAGGACTAAGGAGGTCCAGCCAGATGGTCCAAGATAAGGAAAGGACTAAGGAGGTCCAGTCAGATGGTCTAAGATAAGGAAAGGACTAAGGAGGTCCAGTCAGATGGTCCAAGATAAAAAAAAGACTAAGGAGGTACAGTCAGATGGTCCAAGATAAGGAAAGGACTAAGGAGGTCCAGTCAGATGGTCCAAGATAAGGAAAGAACTAAGGATGTCCAGTCAGATGGTCTAAGATAATGAAAAGACTAAGGAGGTCCAGTCAGATGGTCCAAGATAAAAAAAAAAAGACTAAGGAGGTCCAGTCAGATGGTCCAAGATAAGGAAAAGACTAAGGAGGTCCAGTCAGATGGTCTAAGATAAGGAAAAGACTAAGGAGGTCCAGTCAGATGGTCCAAGATAAGAAAAAGACTAAGGAGGTCCAGTCAGATGGTCCAAGATAAGGAAAGGACTAAGGAGGTCCAGCCAGATGGTCCAAGATAAGGAAAGGACTAAGGAGGTCCAGTCAGATGGTCTAAGATAAGGAAAGGACTAAGGAGGTCCAGTCACATGGTCCAAGATAAAAAAAAAGACTAAGGAGCTCCAGTCAGATGGTCCAAGATAAGGAAAGGACTAAGGAGGTCCAGTCAGATGGTCCAAGATTAAAAAAAAGACTAAGGAGGTCCAGTCAGATGGTCCAAGATAAGGAAAGGACTAAGGAGGTCCAGTCAGATGGTCCAACAAAAGGAAAGGACTAAGGCGGTCCAGTCAGATTTTCCAAGATAAGGAAAGGACTAAGGCGGTGCAGTCATATGGTCCTAGCTATGGAAAGCACTAAGGTGGTCCAGTCAGACGGTGCTAGCCGGTTCAGCATTTTCGGGCGAGTAAATTTTCTGCCAATAATTTTGGGGGTGTGGCTTAACCCCTCCCCGATTCATGACGTACATATATATCATAGGTCGAGTCCATTTCATAAACGTGAGATGTCTGTTGCTATCAGATGACATCTGCCTGTAATGGCGGACATCGGAGATTGCTCCCATATCCGTAATTTAACTGGTTCAACCATACCCGGCAGCCCCCTGCTAATTCCTGTAGCTGGGGCCCGCCGCTAATAGCTGACATGCGGCTGGCTATTAACCCTTTAGAACGCCACTGTCAAAGCTAACAGCGGCGTCTAAAGGCACATGTAAATGCTCCCTGGTGGTCCAGTGGGGTGGAGGTAGCTGGAGGGCTTACCTCTCTTTATCTGGTGTCTGGCTAAAGCAGGTTCAACCAAACGAGCACAGATCAATGGAGTTCTAAATAACGCCATTGATCTGTATGAGGAATCTAATTATTCCTCCTAAAAGTCCCCTAAGGGACTAATAAAGGGTAAATAAAAAAGTTAAATAAAAGTTTAAAAAAACAGCCATTAACCCCTTCCATATTAAAGTTTAAATCACCCCCTTTTCCATATAAAAAATATGAAAAAATAATAAAAAATAAACATATTTGGTATCGCCGCGTGCGTAATTGTCCCAACTATTAAGTTATGTTTCTGATCCTGCACTGTGAGCGGCGTAAACGCAAAAAAATTCCAAACGCAATAATTTCTGATTTTGGTCACATCACATCCAAAAGAAACGTAATAAAATGTAACAAAAACTATAATACACAAAAGGGGCGGGGCAATGCATTTTCGGTTTCGGCCCATAATTTCCCTTTCGGTGCATCCCTAGTATTAAACATTAAAAGGGATAAACATGGCTGCTTCCTTCTAGACACAGCATCACTTCTGCTCACTGGCTGAGTCTGGTATTGCAGCTCAAACTAATGTCTTACATGTAACAACCCATACCGGTTCATACCGAATAACGACATTTTTGTGCTGCACGATATGAATTTTAACCCAAACCGCAATACCGGTTTGGCCCCTCCCCCTCGGGAATGAATTTTCAGCCCAGTGCTGCGCTGTCCCCACATCGGGGAACTAATCATATTTGACCCTCGAGCGCTGTTCTGCCCCCTCCCCAATTAATCATCAGCCCAGCGCTCTCCCCATCGGGGTATTACTCACATATCACCCGCAAGCGCTGCCCTCCTCGTCCTCCTGTTTGTTGCGGCCGCCGGCGCTGACACTCTATACCAGTGGTCTTCAATAGTGTTGCTCGCGAATATTCACAATGTGAATTTTATTTGCGAATATCGCATATTCACGAATTTACGATTATAGCACTATATATTCGCAATTACGAATATTCGTTTTTTTTTTTTTTTTCACAGTACACATCACAGTGATCACCCCTCTCTGCTTCCAGCTCGTGTGGTGTAAAGAAGGCTCTAATACTACTGTATCAGACTGGCGCGCAAATTTTCGAATATGCGAATGTCGGCGTATGCTAATTTTTGCATATGCTAATTTTCACATATGCTAATTTCCGCAGATGCTTATTTTTGTATATGCTCATTTTTGCATATGCGAATTTTCGCGTATGCGCATTTTTGCATATGCGAAAATAAAACGCGAATATTACGAATATGCGTATTTAGCGAATATATGACGAATATTCCTCCATTTATTCGCTAAATATTGCGAATTCGAATATGGCCTATGCCGCTCAACACTAGTCTTTAACCCCCAGATGTTGCAAAACTACAACTCCCAGCATGCCCGGACAGCCAACGGCTGTCCGGGCATGCTGGGAGTTGTAGTTTTGCAACATCTGGAGGTCCGCAGGTTGAAGACCGCTGCTCTATACTGTATCCCTATGTCCGGGCTGCAAAAGTTAAACAAAATAAACTGTAATTCACCTTCCCCGTCGGTCCGGACCTCTTCCTAGGGAATGGAACGTCGGAGAGCCGTCAGCCTATCACCGGCCGCAGCGATGTTCCGCCTCGGCCGGTGATTGGTTGAGCGCACTGTCATGTAAGAAGCCGGCTCCTTACATGACAGTGGGCTCAGCCTATCACCGGCCGAGGCAGAACATCACTGCGGCCGGTGATAGGCTGACGGCTCTCCGCCGTTCACCTTCCCAGGAAGAGCGTAAGGCCGACATTAAAGGGGTATTTCAGGAAAAAACGTATATATATATATCTATCTCAACTGGCTCCAGAAAGTTAAACAGATTTGTAAATTACTTCTATTAAAAAATCTTAATCCTTTCAGCACTTATGAGCTTCTGAAGTTAAGTTTGTTCTTTTCTGTCTAAGTGCTCTCTGATGACACGTGTCCCGGGAACCGCCCAGTTTAGTAGAGGTTTTGCTATGGGGATTTGCTTCTAAACTGGGCGGTTCCCGAGACACCTGTCATCAGAGAGGACTTAGACAGAAAAGAACAACCTTAACTTCAGAAGCTCAAAAGTACTGAAAGGATTAAGATTTTTTAATAGAAGTAATTTGCAAATCTGTTTAACTTTCTGGCACCAGTTGATTTAAAAAAAAAATAAAAAATAAAAAAGAAGTTTTTCCCTGGAGTACCCCTTTAAAGTTTATTTTGTTTACCTTTTGCAGCCCGGGCATAGAGAGACAGCTATAGAGCGTCAGCGCCGGCGGTCACAACAGACAGGAAGACGAGGAGAGCAGCGCTTGCGAGTGACGTGAGTAGTACCCCGATAGGGACAGCGCAGCGTGGGGCTAATAATGAATTTTTTTTGGGGGGAGGGGGAATACCGTTATATAGCGTAGAACCGCCATAAGTTACAAGAATACGGCGGTACACATATTTGGCCAGACCGCCCAGCCCTGCCTCCTGCCCCTTCATCTCTCCTCAATGTCTTTCGGGGACGACAGTTTGTGACCATTTATACAGAAGCTGCCGGATGGGAAAGTGCAGGAAGCTGAGGGAGATCCTGGGACAACAT
Organism: Hyla sarda; assembly: GCF_029499605.1. Lineage (NCBI taxonomy): Eukaryota > Metazoa > Chordata > Amphibia > Anura > Hylidae > Hyla > Hyla sarda. The sequence continues at coordinate 2,732,982 of NC_079195.1, forward strand.
GGCGGCCATAACCATCAGACCGGATATCATGGCTAAAACTCGATCAGATAATATATCCTGGGGGCAATAATGACCCATTACAGACAACTGCCCAAAATAGGAAGGATCTAGACTATAGTCATAAAAACACCAAACCCCTTGGGCCCGAGGGGCAGGAGTATGAACCCCCTTAATTGGGATTCACCCCTAAAGCTTATTCTTTACTACTACGGTACTTTAGTAACAATAAATTGTTTTTTTAATGTGTGTAAACGGTGAATAAAAGATAGAAGGTGTCAGCAGATAAGAAGCATCTAGTCTGCCCAATAATAGGAATCCTATCCATAGTCCCTGGCCTATCTTATATGAAGGATAGCCTTATACCTATCTCTATCTTATATGAAGGATAGCCTTATACCTATCTCTATCTTTTATGAAGGATAGCCTTATACCTATCCCTATCTTATATGAAGGATAGCCTTATACCTATCTCTATCTTTTATGAAGGATAGCCTTATACCTATCTATCTTATATGAAGGATAGCCTTATACATATCTCTATCTTATATGAAGGATAGCCTTATACCTATCTCTATCTTATATGAAGGATAGCCTTATACCTATCTCTATCTTATATGAAGGATAGCCTTATACCTATCTCTATCTTTTATGAAGGATAGCCTTATACCTATCTCTATCTTATATGAAGGATAGTCTTATACCTATCTCTATCTTATATGAAGGATAGTCTTATACCTATCTCTATCTTATATGAAGGATAGCCTTATACCTATCTCTATCTTATATGAAGGATAGCCTTATACCTATCTCTATCTTATATAAAGGATAGACTTATACCTATCCCTATCTTATATGAAGGGTAGTCTTATACCTATCCCTATCTTATATGAAGGATAGCCTTATACCTATCTCTATCTTATATAAAGGATAGCCTTATACCTATCTCTATCTTATATAAAGGATAGCCTTATACCTATCTCTATCTTATATAAAGGATAGCCTTATACCTATCTCTATCTTATATGAAGGATAGCCTTATACCTATCTCTATCTTATATAAAGGATAGACTTATACCTATCCCTATCTTATATGAAGGGTAGTCTTATACCTATCCCTATCTTATATGAAGGATAGCCTTATACCTATCTCTATCTTATATGAAGGATAGCCTTATACCTATCCCTATCTTATATGAAGGATAGCCTTATACCTATCTCTATCTTATATAAAGGATAGCCTTATACCTATCTCTATCTTATATAAAGGATAGCCTTATACCTATCTCTATCTTATATGAAGGATAGCCTTATACCTATCTCTATCTTATATGAAGGATAGCCTTATACCTATCTCTATCTTATATGAAGGATAGCCTTATACCTATCTCTATCTTATATAAAGGATAGCCTTATACCTATCTCTATCTTATATGAAGGATAGCCTTATACCTATCCCTATCTTATATGAAGGATAGCCTTATACCTATCCCTATCTTATATGAAGGATAGCCTTATGCCTATCTCTATCTTATATGAAGGATAGCCTTATACCTATCCCTATCTTATATGAAGGATAGCCTTATACCTATCCCTATCTTATATGAAGGATAGCCTTATACCTATCCCTATCTTATAAGAAGGATAGCCTTATACCTATCTCTATCTTATATGAAGGATAGCCTTATACCTATCCCTCTTATATGAAGGATAGCCTTATACCTATCCCTATCTTATATGAAGGATAACCTTATACCTATCTCTATCTTATATGAAGGATAGCCTTATACCTATCCCTATCTTATATGAAGGGTAGTCTTATACCTATCCCTATCTTATATGAAGGATAGCCTTATACCTATCCCTATCTTATATGAAGGATAGCCTTATACCTATCTCTATCTTATATGAAGGATAGCCTTATACCTATCTCTATCTTATATGAAGGATAGCCTTATACCTATCCCTATCTTATATGAAGGATAGTCTTATACTCATCTCTATTTTATATGAAGGATAGCCTTATACCTATCCCTATCATATATGAAGGATAGTCTTATACCTATCCCTATCTTATATGAAGGATAGTCTTATACTAATCTCTATTTTATATTAAGGATAGCCTTATACCTATCCCTATCTTATATAAAGGATAGCCTTATACCTATCCCTATCATATATGAAGGATAGTCTTATACCTATCTCTATCTTATATGAAGGATAGCCTTATCTCTATCTTATATACAGGATAGCCTTATACCTATCCCTATCATATATGAAGGATAGTCTTATACCTATCCCTATCTTATATGAAGGATAGTCTTATACCTATATCTTATATGAAGGATAGCCTTATGCCTATCCCTATCTTATATGAAGGATAGCCTTATACCTATCCCTATCTTATATGAAGGATAGCCTTATACCTATCTATCTTATATGAAGGATAACCTTATGCCTATCCCTATCTTATATGAAGGATAGCCTTATACCTATCCCTATCTTATATGAAGGATAGCCTTATACCTATCCCTATCTTATATGAAGGATCATCTTATACCTATCCCTATCTTATATGAAGGATAGCCTTATACCTTTCCCTATCTTATATGAAGGATAGCCTTATGTCTATCCCTATCTTATATGAAGGATCATCTTATACCTATCTCTATCTTATATGAATGATAGCCTTATGTCTATCCCTATCTTATATAAAGGATAGCCTTATACCTATCTCTTTCTTATATGAAGGATAGCCTTATACATATCCCTATCTTATATGAAGGATAGCCTTATACCTATCCCTATCTTATATGAAGGATCATCTTATACCTATCCCTATCTTATATTAAGGATAGCCTTATACCTATCCCTATCTTATATAAAGGATAGCCTTATACCTATCCCTATCATATATGAAGGATAGTCTTATACCTATCTCTATCTTATATGAAGGATAGTCTTATACCAATCTCTATTTTATATGAAGGATAGCCTTATCTCTATCTTATATACAGGATAGCCTTATACCTATCCCTATCATATATGAAGGATAGTCTTATACCTATCCCTACCTTATATGAAGGATAGTCTTATACCTATATCTTATATGAAGGATAGCCTTATGCCTATCCCTATCTTATATGAAGGATAGCCTTATACCTATCCCTATCTTATATGAAGGATAGCCTTATACCTATCTATCTTATATGAAGGATAACCTTATGCCTATCCCTATCTTATATGAAGGATAGCCTTATACCTATCCCTATCTTATATGAAGGATAGCCTTATACCTATCTCTATCTTATATGAAGGATAGCCTTATACCTATCCCAATCTTATATGAAGGATAGTCTTATGTCTATCCCTATCTTATATGAAGGATAGCCTTATACCTATCCCAATCTTATATGAAGGATAGCCTTATGTCTATCCCTATCTTATATGAAGGATCATCTTATACCTATCTCTATCTTATATGAAGGATAGCCTTATGTCTATCCCTATCTTATATGAAGGATAGCCTTATACCTATCCCTATCTTATATGAAGGATAGCCTTATACCTATCCCTATCTTATATGAAGGATAGCCTTATACCTATCTCTATCTTATATGAAGGATAGACTTATACCTATCCCTATCTTATATGAAGGATAGCCTTATGCTTATCTCTATCTTATATGAAGGATAACCTTATACCTATCTCTATCTTATATGAAGGATAGACTTATACCTATCCCTATCTTATATGAAGGATAGCCTTATACCTATCTCTATCTTATATGAAGGATAGCCTTATGCTTATCCCATGCATGTTTAACCCCTTTAGGACCAGGGGTTTTTCCGTTTTTGCACTTTCCTTTTTTCCTCCTCACCTTTAAAAATTCATAACCCTTTCAATTTTGCAGCAAAAAATCCATATGATGCTTATTTTTTGCGCCACCAATTCTACTTTGTAATGACGTCAGTCATTTTACCCAAATCGACGAAACGGGGAAAAAAATCATTGTGTGACAAAATTGAAGAAAAAACACAAATATTTTTTTATTTTGGGGGCTTCCGTTTCTACACAGTACATTTTTGGGTAAAAATTACACCTTATCATTATTCTGTAGGTCCATACGGTTACAATGATCCCCTATTTATATAGGTGATTTTGACGGACTTCTGGAAAAATCATAACTACATGCAGGAAAATTTATATGTTAAAAATTGTCATCTTCTGACCCCTATAACTTTTTTATTTTTCTGCGTATCGGCCGGTATGGGGGCTCATTTTTTTGTGCTGTAATCTAAAGTTTTTATCAGTACCATTTATTGATCAGACTTTTTGATCACTTTTTATTGAATTTTTCATGATATAAAAAGTGACCAAAAATGCACGATTTTGGACTTTGGAATATTTTTTACATGTACGCCATTGACCGTGCGGTTTAATTAACGATATATTTTTATAATTCAGACATTTCTGCATGCCACATATGTTTATTTTTATTTACACAATTTTTTTTTTTAAATAGGAATAGGGGGGGTGATTCAAACTTTTATTCCCTTTTTTTTTTTTTTTTGCAGTGTTATATGTAGGGGGCTATAACACTGCACACACTGATCATTGTTATCCCATAGGAGACTATAACACTGCACACACTGATCTCTTATACTGATCATTGTTATCCCATAGGAGACTATAACACTGCACACACTGATCTCTTATACTGATCATTGTTATCCCATAGGAGGCTATAACACTGCACACACTGATCTCTTATACTGATCATTGTTATCCCATAGGAGGCTATAACACTGCACACACTGATCTCTTATACTGATCATTGTTATCCCATAGGAGACTATATCACTGCACACACTGATCTCTTATACTGATCATTGTTATCCCATAGGAGACTATAACACTGCACACACTGATCTCTTATACTGATCATTGTTATCCCATAGGGACCTATAACACTGCACACACTGATCTCTTATACTAATCATTGTTATCCCATAGGAGACTATAACACTGCACACACTGATCTCTTATACTGATCATTATTATCCCATAGGGACCTATAACACTGCACACACTGATCTCTTATACTGATCATTGTTATCCCATAGGAGGCTATAACACTGCACACACTGATCTCTTATACTGATCATTGTTATCCCATAGGAGGCTATAACACTGCACACACTGATCTCTTATACTGATCATTGTTATCCCATAGGAGACTATATCACTGCACACACTGATCTCTTATACTGATCATTGTTATCCCATAGGAGACTATATCACTGCACACACTGATCTCTTATACTGATCATTGTTATCCCATAGGAGACTATAACACTGCACACACTGATCTTAAACTATCATGATTATCACATAGGGGGCTATAACACTGCACACACTGATCATTGTTATCCCATAGGAGAAAAACAAAAACATGTTTTGCAGTACAACTTGTGTCATCAGGGACAGAATTAAGAGCCTAATTTTTCCAGATGAAAAATGTTAAAGGAGTACTCCGCCGGAAAACATCTTATCTCCAAAAGGATAGGAGATAAGATGTCTGATCACGGGGGTCCCGCCGCTGGGGACCCCCTCGATCTCTGGGCCAGCAGCGGCAGTGTCCGCAACATGGAAGCTTGGGGCTTCCGTGTTCATGATGTCATGCCAAGCCCCATCCATTCATGTCTATGGGAGGGGGTGTGGTGGCTGTGGTCACCAGTCATCTGGGAGGGAGCAGCGTTGGCTCAGTGCCCTGGATAACTGCGGTGCTGTGGCAGAGATCGCGGGGGTCCCCAGTGGCAGGATAGGATAGGGGATAAGATGATTTCCGACGGAGTACCCCTTTAACTCCTTAACGACGCAGGGTGTATATTTACCTCCCGCATTATATCGGGTCGGTCCCGATGGCCATCAACAGCCGGGACCCTATGGGAGCTATAACATTGCAAAAAAAATTAAAATAAAGTGTTAATAAATGTGATTTAACTCTTTCCTTAATAAAAGTTTGAATTACCCCCCTTTTTCCCATAAAAAAAAAAACTATGTAAATAAAAATAAATTTAAACATAAGTGGTATCGCCGCGTGCGTAAATGTCCGACCTATAAAAATATATCGTTAATTTAACCACATGGTCAATGGCGTACGCGCAAAAATAAAATTCCAAAGTTGCGTATTTTTGGTCACTTTTTAAACCATAAAAAAATGCATAAAAAGTGATCAAAAAGTCCGATTAAAACAAAAATGGTACCGATAAAAACTTCTGGATCACGGAGCAAAAAATTTTTCCTCATACATCCCGTATGTAGAAAAAAAAAAGTTATAGGGGTCAGAAGATGACAATTTTAACGTATACATTTTCCTGCATGTAGTTATGATCTTTTCCAGAAGTGCGACAATATCCAACCTATATATATAAGTCGGGGATCATTATAGCCGTATGGACCTACAGAATAAAGAGAAGGGGTCATTTTTACCGAAAAATGTACTGCATAGAAACGGAAGCCCCCCAATGTTTTTTTCTTTTTAAAAGGTAAGGAGGAAAAAACGAAAATGCAAAAACTGAAAAACGCTGAGTCCTTAATGGGTTAAGGAGGCGTTGCTAGTGCTTTTAACCTCTTAGGCCCCGTTCACACTACAGAATTCCGCGGTGTGAACTGAACATTAGTGTGAATGGGTTTCAGCGAGACCCGTTCACACTGCGGAATTTCAGCGGCGGTCAATTGCCGCTGAAATTGTTCCGCGCAAAGAAAGAACATGTTAATTCTTTGCCCGGATTCTGCGAGCACTGCATAACCATCAATGGTGACGGCTCAGTGACCCGTGGCCCTAGTGTCTAAGTATTTTCGGGGGCGTCCGCAAGACGGAGTCTACGAGCGGAGATTCCGCAGTGTGAACGCACCATTAAGGAGCCATTACCTGCCTCCTCGCCGAACGAACTCCTCTCCGAAATCGAGCGCAGATAACACTGATCAATGCTATGAATTAAGAACAGTGTATACAATCAGAAGATTGCATATATGGGAACTAAAAAATGGTGTTAAAGGAGTACTCCAGCGCAAAATAACTTATCCCCTATCCAGAGGATAGGGGATAAGTTATAGATCGCGGGGGGATCCGAGAGCTGGGGCCCCCCATGGGATCTCCTGGACGGGGCCACGGAAGTCTGCAGGAAGTGAAGTTTCGTCCCCAACAGAAAGCCGGATAGGGGATAAGTTATATTGCACTAGAGAACTCCTTTAAAAAAAAAAAAGTTAGTAAATGTGAATTAACCCCTTCCATACTAAAAGTTTAAAATCACCCACTTTTCCCAAATTCCATATAAAAAGAAATATGTAAACATAATAAAAAAAAACATGTAATATCGCCGCGTGCGTAAATGTCCGAACTATAAAAATATAATGTTAATTAACTTCTTAAGGACTCAGGGCGTACCTGTACGCCCTGAGCCCGGTCCCAGTGTGAAAAACATCACACCGGGTCAGTCCTGGCTGCTAATCATAGCCGGGACCCTGGGCTATCAGTGCGCGGCATCAATCGTTGTGCCACGCGCTGTTAACCCTTCAGACGCGGCGATCAAAGCTGATCGCCGAGTCTGAAAACGAAAGTAAACGCTTCCCGGCAGCTCAGTTGGGCTGATTGGGACATCGCGATAAAATCGTGATGTTCCGATCAGCTGGGACGCAGGCGGAGGTCTCCTTACCTGTCTCCGCGGCGTCCGATCGTCGATTGATTGCTCCAAGCCTGAGCTACAGGCTTGAGCAATCGAGCCCCTATCTCACTGATCCGTGCAAAGCTATGGCTCTGCGGGGATCAGCATAGGAAATCAGTGTGTGCAGTGCTATAGGTCCCTATGGGATAACAATGATCAGTATGTGCAGTGTTATAGGTCCCTATGGGATAACAATGATCAGTGTGTGCAGTGTTATAGGTCCCTATGGGATAACAATGATCAGTATAAGAGATCAGTGTGTGCAGTGTTATAGGTCCCTATGGGATAATAATGATCAGTATAAGAGATCAGTGTGTGCAGTGTTATAGGTCCCTATGGGATTACAATGATCAGTATAAGAGATCATTGTGTGCAGTGTTATAGTCTCCTATGGGATAACAATGATCAGTATGTGCAGTGTTATAGGTCCCTATGGGATAACAATGATCAGTGTGTGCAGTGCTATAGCTCCCTATGGGATAACAATGATCAGTATAAGAGATCAGTGTGTGCAGTGTTATAGGTCCCTATGGGATAATAATGATCAGTATAAGAGATCAGTGTGTGCAGTGTTATAGGTCCCTATGGGATAATAATGATCAGTATAAGAGATCAGTGTGTGCAGTGTTATAGGTCCCTATGGGATAATAATGATCAGTATAAGAGATCAGTGTGTGCAGTGTTATAGGTCCCTATGGGATAATAATGATCAGTATAAGAGATCAGTGTGTGCAGTGTTATAGGTCCCTATGGGATTACAATGATCAGTATAAGAGATCAGTGTGTGCAGTGTTATAGTCTCCTATGGGATAACAATGATCAGTATAAGAGATCAGTGTGTGCAGTGTTATAGTCTCCTATGGGATAATAATGATCAGTATAAGAGATCAGTGTGTGCAGTGTTATAGGTCCCTATGGGATAACAATGATCAGTATAAGAGATCAGTGTGTGCAGTGTTATAGGCCCCTATGGGATAACAATGATCATTATAAGAGATCAGTGTGTGCAGTGTTATAGTCCCCTATGGGATAATAATGATCAGTATAAGAGATCAGTGTGTGCAGTGTTATAGGTCCCTATGGGATAACAATGATCAGTATAAGAGATCAGTGTGTGCAGTGTTATAGGTCCCTATGGGATAATAATGATCAGTATAAGAGATCAGTGTGTGCAGTGTTATAGGTCCCTATGGGATAATAATGATCAGTATAAGAGATCAGTGTGTGCAGTGTTATAGGTCCCTATGGGATAACAATGATCAGTTTAAGAGATCAGTGTGTGCAGTATTATAGTCTCCTATGGGATAACAATGATCAGTTTAAGAGATCAGTGTGTGCAGTATTATAGTCTCCTATGGGATAACAATGATCAGTTTAAGAGATCAGTGTGTGCAGTATTACAGTCTCCTATGGGATAACAATGATCTGTGTGTGCAGTATTATAGTCTCCTATGGGAGCTATAACACTGCAAAAAAAAAGTGAAAAATAAAAAGGTAATTTAACCCCTTCCCTAATAAAAGTTTGAATCACCCCCCTTTTCCCATAAAAAAACAGTGTGAATAAAAATAAAAATAAACATATGTGGTATCGCCGCGTGCGAAAATGTCCGAACTATAAAAATATATCGTTAATTAAATCGCATGGTCAATGGCGTACGCGCAAAAAAATTCCAAAGACCAAAATAGTGTATTTTTGGTCACTTTTTATATCATGAAAAAATGAATAAAAAGTGATCAAAAAGTCCTATCAATATAAAAATGGCGCAAAGAATGAGTCCTAATACCGTCCCGTACGCAAAAAAATAAAAATGTTATAGGGGTTAGAAGATGAGAATTTTAAACGTATACATTTTCCTGCATGTAGTTATGATTTTTTTCCGAAGTGCGACAAAATCCATCCTATACAAGTAGGGAATCATTTTAATCATATGGACCTACAGAATAAAGAGAAGGGGTCATTTTTACCCAAAAATGTACTGTGTAGAAACAGAAGCCCCCAAAAGTTACAAAATGAAATTTTTTCTTCAATTTTGTCGCACAATGATTTTTTTTTCGTTTCGCCGTGGATTTTTGGGTAAAATGACTGATGTCACTGCAAAGTAGAATTGGTGGCTCAAAAAATAAGCATCATATGGAATTTTATGTGCAAAATTTTAAGCGTTATGATTCTTAGAAGGTGATGAGGAAAAAATTAAAAAAGCTAAAACGGAAAAACGCTGAGTCCCTAAGGGGTTAAACCGCGCAGTCAATGGCATATAAGTAAAAAAATTCAAAAGTCCAAAATTGCATATTTTTGGTTATTTTGTATACCCTATAAAAACTAATAAAAAGCGATCGAAAAGTCCCATTAAAACAAAAATGGTACCGATAAAATCTACAGAACACAAATGAGCCCTCACAGCCCCGTACGCGGAAAAATAAAAAAGTCAGAAGATGACAATTTTAAATACTAATTTTGGTGCATGTAATTATGATTGTAAATAAAACCTACATAAATTGGGTATCCTTGTAACCGTAGGGACCTACAGAATAACGATAAAGGTGTCATTTTTACTGAAAAGTGCACTGCGCAGAAACAGAAGCCGTTAAATAATGACAAAATGGCTTTTTTTTCTTTCAATTTTGTCCCACAAATAATTTTTTTTTTGTTTCGCCGTAGATTTTTGGGTGAAATGATTACAAAGTAAAATTGGTAGATCATAAAACAAGCCTCATATGGGTCTGTAGGTGGAAAACTGAAAGCTTTATGATTTTTAGAAGGTCAGGTGGGAAAAACTAAAGTGCAAAAACAGAAAAACCCTGAGTACTGAAAGGGTTAAAAATCAAGTCTAAACAGTGTTTATTTACGGCGTTCTGCAGACACGGATGTAAGATACTGTCTCTATAAATAATTTTTGGAGGTTACATTTAAAAAGCTATACATTTTTTACTAAAGTTATTTTTAGGGGTGGGCCACAATTTAGGCGGTTTATACCTCTGCTCCGCTCATACAGACACAATTTAGGCGGTTTATACCTCTGCTCCGCTCATAGACACAATTTAGGCGGTTTATACCTCTGCTCCCCTCATACAGACACAATTAAGGCGGTTTATACCTCTGCTCCGCTGATACAGACACAATTTAGGCGGTTTATACCTCTGCTCCGCTCATACAGACACAATTTAGGCGGTTTATACCTCTGCTCCGCTCATACAGCCACAATTTAGGCAGTTTATACCTCTGCTCCGCTCATACAGTCATAATATAGGCGGTTTATACCTCTGCTCCGCTCATACAACCACAATTTAGGCGGTTTATACCTCTGCTCCACTCATACAGTCACAATTTAGGCGGTTTATACCTCTGCTCCACTCATACAGCCACAATTTAGGCGGTTTATACCTCTGCTCCACTCATACAGCCACAATTTAGGCGGTTTATACCTCTGCTCCACTCATACAGCCACAATTTAGGCGGTTTATACCTCTGCTCCACTCATACAGTCATAACATAGGCGGTTTATACCTCTGCTCTGCTCAGACAGCCACAATTTAGGTGGTTTATACCTCTGCTCCGCTCATACTGCCACAATTTAGTCCAGCAATAAAACTCATACGGTAAAAAAATTACCCAACCGGAGTTACTATCCTGCCGTGTGTCACGGGTCCAGCGGGGATACGTCAGCGTCCGACTCATTCAAATGAAAAGGGTGCGGTGCGGATCCGGCTGCCGTATCCCAAAACCGTGGTGTGAATGCTCCCTTTAATCTTATTTTTTACATATTTCATGCTATATTAATATTTGTTTTTACATTTAGCATCATTTTACGGTTTGTCATTTACATATTTAATAGTAGTTTTTACATACTTTGTATTTACTACTTCTGTACTATTTCCTTTTCGTATTTTACAGTACTATTTTTTTTTTTAGATGTTAGTACTATTTTCCTAATTTTATTTACCTATTCAGTATTATATTATTATTTATTTATATAAATATACTTCACATATATACATATTTATATTTACAGTCATGGCCATAAATGTTGGCACCCCTGAAATTTTTCTAGAAAATGAAGTATTCCTCACAGGAAAGGATTGCAGTAACACAGGTTTTACTATACACATGTTTATTCCCTTTGTGTGTATTGGAACTAAACCAAAAATGGAGGAAAAATTGCAAATTGGACATAATGTCACCAAACTCCAAAACTGGTCTGGACAAAATTATTGGACCCTTAACTTAATATTTGGTTGCACACCCTTTGGAAAAAATAAGTGAAATCAGTGTCTTCCTATAACCATCAATAAGCTTCTTACACCTCTCAGCCGGAATGTTGGAGCACTCTTCCTATAACCATCAATAAGCTTCTTGCACCTCTCAGCCTGAATGTTGGAGCACTCTTCCTATAACCATCAATAAGCTTCTTACACCTCTCAGCCTGAATGTTGGACCACTCTTCCTATAACCATCAATAAGCTTCTTACACCTCTCAGCCTGAATGTTGGACCACTCTTCCTATAACCATCAATAAGCTTCTTACACCTCTCAGCCGGAATGTTGGACCACTCTTCCTATAACCATCAATAAGCTTCTTACACCTCTCAGCCGGAATGTTGGACCACTCTTCCTATAACCATCAATAAGCTTCTTACACCTCTCAGCCGGAATGTTGGAGCACTCTTCCTATAACCATCAATAAGCTTCTTACACCTCTCAGCCGGAATGTTGGAGCACTCTTCCTATAACCATCAATAAGCTTCTTACACCTCTCAGCCGGAATGTTGGAGCACTCTTCCTATAACCATCAATAAGCTTCTTACACCTCTCAGCCGGAATGTTGGACCACTCTTCCTATAAGCATCAATAAGCTTCTTACACCTCTCAGTCGGAATGTTGGACCACTCTTCCTTTACAAACTGCTCCAGGTCTCTTATTGGAAGGCGCCTTTTTCCAACAGTAATTATAAGATCTCTCCACAGGTGATCAATGGGATTTAGATCTGGACTCATTGCTGACACTTCAGAACTCTCCAGCACTTTGTTGTCATCCATTTCTGGGGCTTTTTGACGTATGTTTGGGGTCATTGTCCTGCTGGAAGACCCAAGATCTCGGACGCAAACCCAGCTTTCTGACACTGGGCTGTACAGTGCCACCCAAAATCCATTGGTAATCCTCAGATTTCATGATGTCTTGTACACATTCAAGACCCCCAGTGCCAGAGGCAGCAAAACAACCCAAAATATCACTGACCTCCCCCATATGTCACTGTAGGTACTGTGTTCTTTTCTTTGCAGGCCTCATTCTGTTTTCGGTAAACAGTAGAATGATGGGCTTTACCAAAAAGCTCTATCTTGTCTCATCTGTCCACAGGGGTGTGGAAATTTTATAAAAAACTACTTGTCCACGGGACTAAAATGAAGTAAAATCTACTTGTCCCTCATGACGATGCACTTGTCCGGCCAATTTTCGCTTTTACGCTCTGATTTTTTCCTTCTCGCCCTATAATAGCCATAACTACCTACTATAATGATACCTTTTAATTTTTCAATTACATATTCTCCGAACCAAAAAATATATATTAGGTGAAGTGAAATTGAAATAGTAAAAGATAATTTTGCAGATTTGGTGGTTTTCTTTTCTGCGCCATTTACCTTGTGGTTGAGATAACATGTTAATTTTATACTTTAGGCGCCTGATTACAGCGATACCAGATTAGTATAGTTTACGTCATGTTTTACTAATTAAAAAAAAAATTCGGAACTTTTGGGAATTTTTTTTATTGTAGAGTAGGGAGCGGGCAGGAGTCGGGAGCCAGCTCCATACAGACTGCTGAGCGCCGCATGCTAGTTATTAGCAGCACTGTGAAACTTGCGCCCAGTGCAGACATGCGTCCGCTCCTCCCCTCAGCTCTCCGAAGCTAGAGCTGGGGGGAGTGAGGGCAGAGGACGCAGGTCGGCACGGGGAGCAAGAAGCTACTCCGCCTCATCTCCCCCTCACACGTCTGCATGGCAGAAAGAAGGCAGAGCAGGGGAGAGACAGCTTCTCATCTCCTGTGCTCTGCTTCGGAGGACGCCAGTTTCCAAAGCCGGGGGCTGCAGAGTATGGAGCGGGCAGGAGTTGGGAGCCCGCTCCATACAGACTGCAGAGCGCCGCAGCGCTTGTCAGGTCCGGCCCTGCTTGCCCCGCTTAGGCCCAGGCTAAGGGCCGGAAAAATTCACCTGCCTGGCGCCCGGAACTGCATGTCCCGGGCGTCGGGCGATAGGAGTTCCACATCCCTGGTCCACAAGACGTTTTCCCAGAAGGATTTTGGTTACTCAAGTTCATAGTGGTAAAATGTACTGTAGTCTTTCTTTTTAATGTTTCTGTGTCAGCAGTGGGGTCCTCCTGGGTCTCCTCCATAGCGTTTCATTTAATTTATATGTCAACAGTTCGCGTTGACACTGATGCTCCCTGAGCCTGCAGGACAGCTTGAATATCTTTGGAACTTGTTTGGGGCTGCTTATCCACCATCCGGTCTATCCTGCGTTGACACCTTTCATCAATTTTTCTCTTCGGTCCACGCCCAGGGAGATTATCTACAGGGCCATGGGATGTAAACTTCTTGATAATGTTGTGCACTGTGGACAAAGACAAATCTAGATCTCTGGAGATGGACTTGTAACCTGGAGATTGTTGAAATTTTTCAAAATTTTTTTTTCTCAAGTCCTCAGACAGTTCTCTTCTCCTCTTTCTGTTGTTGATACTTACTGTGGCACACACAGACACACAATGCAAAGACTAAGTGAACTTCTCTCCTTTTTATTTTTCAGGTGTGATTTTTTAAATTGCCCACACCTATTACTTGCCCCAGGTGAGTATAAAGAAACATCACATGCTTGAAACAATCTTATTTTTGCACAATTTTGAAAGGGTGCTAATAATTTTGTCCAGACCATTTTTGGAGTTTGGTGACATTGTGTCCAATTTGCTTTTTTTCCTCCTTTTTTGGTTTAGTTCCAATACACACAAAGGGAATAAACATGTGTATAGCAAAACCTGTGTTACTGCAATCCTTTCCTGTGAGAAATACTTCATTTTATAGAAAAATTTAAGGGGGGCCAACATTTATGGCCATAACTTTTTTTTTTTGTACACATATTTATTAATTTAATAATGTATTATAATGTATTATAGTTATTATAATTTATTATTGTTATATTTCTTCATGTTTATTAAAAATGCATTACTTATAACTGATTTTACATATTTAATCAATATTTTTTACACACTTATAAAAATTTATTGTACATAGTTATTAATTTAATATGTATTCTAATTTATAATTATTATTGTTATATTTCTTCATATTTGTTAAAATATATTACATATTTATTTTACATATTTAATAAATATATATTTTTGACCTGCTTGTTAATATTAATTTAATATGTATAATTACATCTATAATTTATTATTGTTATATTTTTTCATATTTATTAAAATATATTACCTAATATTATTTATTTTATTTAATAAATTAATATTCTTTAAATGCTTGTTACTTTATTTTTACATATTTAATAATTTTATGTATTTTTATATTTAATATAATTTATTATTTTTATTTCTTCATATTTATTAAAATGTATTCTTTGTTATTTATTTTATATATTTAATAAACCAATATTTTTTACATGCTTGTTACTATAATTTAATATTATTATATTCATTATAACTTATTATTGGAATATTTCTTCATATTTTTAAAATGTATTACTTAATATTTATTTAGCATATTTAATGAATCAATATTTTTTATACGCTTGTTACTATATTTTTACATATTTATTGATTTAGTATGTATTGTTATGTATTATATTTATTAAAACTTATTTTTATTATTATTATATTAGTTAACACTTATAATTCATTACTTAATTTGCATATTTGTGAATATATAAATAGTTTTAAATGCATATTGCACTATTACTATTTTCTAAATATTAAGAACTATTTTTTCATTGCTGGCATCAGATAACCCGTACTCGGCCTTTTTATTGTGCCGCAGTCACATGACCAGATGATTGCGGGGGAGGTCACGGAGATATTTTATTCTGAAGTGTTCAGGGCCCTGATGGATATATCATGAGGTTCAGACGGCTGTAATCTCTTTAGATGGTTTGTATATACTAAGTAATCCCAAAATCTGGGACAGAATTAAAGGGACAGATGGGGGTGTCAGACAGATGAATAAATGGAATATAAAGACAAGGAAAGAAACAGGTAGGAAATAAACAATTGGCAGACATGTAAAATGAAGTGTGTCCGGAGGATGTCAGTATGGAGGGTCACAGGATGGTACAGACACGGGGACCGTCGCCACCACCTGATAATACAGAACCCAATCCCGGATCTGCACGCAGCAAAGTTTCTTATGGTGGGACTTACGTGAAAGCGAAGAAAAGTGTGGTGGATCCCACGAGGAACACGGTCGCTGCGGCCACAGGGATGTACTTGCTGGGTTTGAATGAATTGACAGTTCCTGCAGGCATCGTGAGGATGGGAGGATGGGACTAGGGGGTACAGCATATCCCCACGCAGCACTCCGAGGCAATGGGAGAATCAGAGGCTATCACAGATGGCCCCACATAGTCCAGCCTAATAATTCGGGGGGCTCTGAGAGTGAAAGCCTCCCCTCCTCCAAATCTCCAGAGTGAGGGGAGCATACAATGTCTTGCAGCCCTTTGCCCCCTCCCCTTATTAGTCCGTCTCCCTCCTTGCAGTAATCCCTTGGTAATCCATGTGGCTGATGACACTGGGAGGGGGGGGGGGGGGGAGCGGAGGTTCAGGCCGAGTCCGAGCCGCACACTTCTGGATTAATTCACAACCTGCAGAGAGGAAACAGCGACATAGTCAGACAAGTACGGTCATAACAATAACAGACAACAAGAACCGTCATAACAATAACAGACAACATGAACCGTCATATCAACGACAACATGAACAGTCATATCAACAACATACAACACACAGACACATACCATCATATCAACAACATACAACATGAACCGTCATATCAACGACATACAACATGAACAGTCATATCAACAACAGACAACACACAGACACATACCATCATATCAACAACATACAACATGAACCGTCATATCAACGACAACATGAACCATCATATCAACAACATACAACATGAACCGTCATATCAACGACAACATGAACAGTCATATCAACAACAGACAACACACAGACACATACCATCATATCAACAACATACAACATGAACCGTCATATCAACAACATACAACATGAACCGTCATATCAACGACAACATGAACAGTCATATCAACAACAGACAACACACAGACACATACCATCATATCAACAACATACAACATGAACCGTCATATCAACGACAACATGAACCATCATATCAACAACATACAACATGAACCGTCATATCAACAACATACAACATGAACCGTCATATCAACGACAACATGAACAGTCATATCAACAACATACAACATGAACCGTCATATCAACGACAACATGAACCATCATATCAACAACAGACAACATGAACCGTCATATCAACAACATACAACATGAACCGTCATATCAACGACATACAACATGAACCGTCATATCAACGACATACAACATGAACCGTCATATCAACAACATACAATATGAACCATCATATCAACAACATACAACATGAACCATCATATCAACAACAGACAACACACAGACACATACCATCATATCAACAACATACAACATGAACCGTCATATCAACAACATACAATATGAACCATCATATCAACAACATACAACATGAACCATCATACCAACAACATACAACATGAACCGTCATATCAACAACATACAACATGAACCATCATACCAACAACAGACAACACACAGACACATACCATCATATCAACAACAGACAACACACAGACACATACCACCATATCAACAACAGACAACACACAGACACATACCATATCAACAACAGACAACACACAGACACATACCATATCAACAACAGACAACACACAGACACATACCATATCAACAACAGACAACACACAGACACATACCATATCAACAACAGACAACACACAGACACATACCATCATATCAACAACAGACAACACACAGACACATACCATCATATCAACAACAGACAACACACAGGCAGAAAACGTCATATCAACAACATATAAGACATAGACGAGAACCATCATAACAACAACATACAACATGCAGACACAAAACAACACAGAGACATGAACATCATATCAACACACAGACAACAACCATCACATCAACACCAAACAACCTGCAGACCTATACTGTCAAATCAACACTATACAACATTCAGACAATAACCATCATATCAACAGCATACAACACGTAGACAAAATGGAAGAGGGTGGTTGAGGTCCTATTGTCTTCTCTATGGACATGGAGGAGGAGGCTGAGCTCCTATTGACTTCTCTATCTACTGGGAGGGGGAGGCTGAGCTTTTATTGTCTTCTCCATCTGCAGGGAGGGGGGCTAAGCTTCCATTGTCTTCTATATGCCCTAGTGTCACTTTCACTGTAATCCTGTACTGATCCCTCCCCAGCAGCCTCCTCCTTATCATCACAGACACAGGAAGTCTCCTCTTAGCTTTAGCCCCTAGTGTTCAGACTGAGAACTGCATATATGTAACCAGAGCACCAACGAAGAACATGAATCCAGACTAAAGCAATCAATGGCCGAGCCGCCAGGATCCAGTCAAGACACATTTATAGTCGGTTCACCACATTACATAGTAACATAGTTCATAAGGTTGAAAAAAGAGCAGAGTCCATAAAGTTCAACCTATAACCCTAATGAGTCCCTACTGAGTTGATTCAGAGGAGGCAAAAAACCCTCATACTAGAGGTAAAAATTCCTTCCCGACTCCAAATATCAGAATAAATCCCTGGATCAACGTTCTGTCCCTATAAATCTAGAATCCATAACCTGTAATGTTATTATTCTCCAAAAATGCATCCAGACCCCTTTTATATTCTATTACCGAGTTCCCCATGACACCTCCTCCGGGAGAGAATTCCACAGTCTCACTGCTCTTAGGCTAGGTTCACGCTCTGGGCAGAATTTCTGGCTGAGATTAAGCCGGCGGCACTAGGACCGCGCGGACTGCACTGCCATCCCCATAGATGTCAATGCATTTCTGAGCAGATCTCCTAAAAGATCCACCCAGAAATGCATTGCCGTCTGTGGGGACAGCAATGCAGTCCGTGTGGTCTTAGTGTCGCCGGCTAAATCTCCGACAGAAATTCTGCCCAGAGATTCCATAGTGTGAACCCAGCCTTACAGTAAAGAATCCCGTCTGTGCTGGTGTACAAATAGTCTTTCCTCTAAACGTAGAGGATGCCCCCTTGTTATATATACAGTCCTGATATATTATATATATATATTTTTAGGTCACCTCCTTGTTATATATACAGTCCTGGGTATAAATAGATCATGGAGCGATCTCTGTACTGTCCTGATATATTATATATATTTTTAGGTCACCTCCTTGTTATATATACAGTCCTGGGTATAAATAGATCATGGAGCGATCTCTGTACTGTCCTGATATATTATATATATTTTTAGGTCACCTCCTTGTTATATATACAGTCCTGGGTATAAATAGATCATGGAGCGATCTCTGTACTGTCCTGATATATTATATATATTATTAGGTCACCTCCTTGTTATATATACAGTCCTGGGTATAAATAGATCATGGAGAGATCTCTGTACTGTCCTGATATATTATATATATTATTAGGTCACCTCCTTGTTATATATACAGTCCTGGGTATAAATAGATCATGGAGAGATCTCTGTACTGTCCTGATATATTATATATATTATTAGGTCACCTCCTTGTTATATATACAGTCCTGGGTATAAATAGATCATGGAGAGATCTCTGTACTGTCCTGATATATTATATATATATTATTAGGTCACCTCCTTGTTACATATACAGTCCTGGGTATAAATAGATCATGGAGAGATCTCTGTACTGTCCTGATATATTATATATATATTATTAGGTCACCTCCTTGTTATATATACAGTCCTGGGTATAAATAGATCATGGAGAGATCTCTGTACTGTCCTGATATATTATATATATTATTAGGTCACCTCCTTGTTATATATACAGTCCTGGGTATAAATAGATCATGGAGAGATCTCTGTACTGTCCTGATATATTATATATATTATTAGGTCACCTCCTTGTTATATATACAGTCCTGGGTATAAATAGATCATGGAGAGATCTCTGTACTGTCCTGATATATTATATATATTATTAGGTCACCTCCTTGTTATATATACAGTCCTGGGTATAAATAGATCATGGAGAGATCTCTGTACTGTCCTGATATATTATATATATTATTAGGTCTCCTCCTTGTTATATATACAGTCCTGGGTATAAATAGATCATGGAGAGATCTCTGTACTGTTCTGATATATTATATATATTATTAGGTCACCTCCTTGTTATATATACAGTCGTGGGTATAAATAGATCATGGAGAGATCTCTGTACTGTCCTGATATATTATATATATTATTAGGTCACCTCCTTGTTATATATACAGTCCTGGGTATAAATAGATCATGGAGAGATCTATGTACTGTCCCCTGATATATTTATACATAGTTATTAGGTCGCCCCTAAGCCTTCTTTATTCTAAACTAAATAACCCTAATTCTGATAATCTTTCTGGGTACTGTAGTCCTCCCATTCCCCGTATTACTCTGGTTGCCCATCTTTGAACCCTCTCCAGCTCCACTATATCTTTCTTGTACACTGGTGCCCAGTACTGTACACAGTATTCTATACGTGGTCTGACCAGTACTGTACACAGTATTCTATGTGTGGTCTGACCAGTACTGTACACAGTATTCTATGTGTGGTCTGACCAGTACTGTACACAGTATTCTATACGTGGTCTGACCAGTACTGTACACAGTATTCTATACGTGGTCTGACCAGTACTGTACACAGTATTCTATGTGTGGTCCGACCAGTACTGTACACAGTATTCCATGTGTGGTCCGACCAGTACTGTACACAGTATTCTATGTGTGGTCTGACCAGTACTGTACACAGTATTCCATGTGTGGTCTGACCAGTACTGTACACAGTATTCCATGTGTGGTCCGACCAGTACTGTACACAGTATTCCATGTGTGGTCCGACCAGTACTGTACACAGTATTCCATGTGTGGTCCGACCAGTACTGTACACAGTATTCCATGTGTGATCCGACCAGTACTGTACACAGTATTCCATGTGTGGTCTGACCAGTACTGTACACAGTATTCTATGTGTGATCCGACCAGTACTGTAAACAGTATTCTATGTGTGATCCAACCAGTACTGTACACAGTATTCTATGTGTGATCCGACCAGTACTGTACACAGTATTCCATGTGTGATCCGACCAGTACTGTACACAGTATTCCATGTGTGGTCCGACCAGTACTGTACACAGTATTCCATGTGTGGTCTGACCAGTACTGTACACAGTATTCTATGTGTGGTCTGACCAGTACTGTACACAGTATTCTATGTGTGATCCGACCAGTACTGTACACAGTATTCTATGTGTGATCCGACCAGTACTGTACACAGTATTCCATGTGTGGTCTGACCAGTACTGTACACAGTATTCTATGTGTGGTCTGACCAGTACTGTACACAGTATTCTATGTGTGGTCTGACTAGTGATTTGTACAGTGGTAGAATTATTTCCCCCATGATTTTATTTCCCTTGGCAGCAGCTGCCAGACACTGGTCACTACAGCTAAATTTACTATTAACTAAGACTATTAAGTCCTTTTCCATGTCAGTCGTCCCAAGTGTTCTCCCATTTAATACATAATCCCAGCCCGGATTTTTCTTCCCCATGTGCATTACCTTACATTTATCAGTGCTACCTCATCTGCCACTTCCCAGCCCAAACCTCCAACCTATCCAGATCCATTTGTAATAGTGCGCTGTCCTCTATTGTGTTATCTACTATACACAGTGCACTGTCTTCTATTGTGTTATCTACTATACACAGTGCACTGTTCTCTATAGTGTTTACCGCTTTACAGAGTTTAGTATCATCTGCAAAGATTGCTACTTTACTATTCAACCCCTCTACAAGGTCATTAATAAATATATTAAATAGAACAAGACCCAAGACTGACCCCTGTGGTCCCCACTAGTAACAGTTACTCAATCAGAATAAGTCGTACGGATGTCGTACGTAGATATACGACACCCAGTGATTTTCCCCTGGTCCAGTCTGGAGCTCACCTCCTCATAAAAGCTGATCAGGTGACAGGACCGATCCCTCATAAAGCCATGCTGATATGGAGTCATACATTTATTTTTATCAGAATACTTTAAAATAGCATCTCTTAGAAAACCCTCAAACAATTTACATACAACAGAGGTTAAACTAACAGGGCTATAATTCTCGGGGGCACCTTTTGTCCCCTTTTTAAATATTGGCACCACATTTGCCATGCGCCAGTCCTGAGGAACAGTCCCTGTTACTATAGAGTCCCTGAATATTAAAAATAGGGGTCTGTCTATTACATTACTTAATTCCTTTCGAACACGGGGTGAATGCCATCTGGACCTGGTGATTTGTCTATTTAGATTTTTTGTAGGCGGCACTGTACTTCTTCTTGGGTTAGACAGGAGACCTGTACTTCTTCCTGGGTTAGACAGGTGACCAGTACTTCTTCCTTGGTTAGACAGGTGACCAGTACTTCTTCCTGGGTTAGACAGGTGACCAATACTTCTTCCTGGGTTAGACAGGTATTTCACCTGGCATTTCATTTTCCTTAGTGAATACAATGGGGAAGAATTTGTTTATGCCATCAGCACCGCTCCTCCCCCGCTTGGTAATTATACGGAGGTTATCTTCTTCCCCTTTAATGTACACCCCAGAACGTTGTATAGGTTTGTAGACTTTTATTTACATGTTTACAGATTTGCCATATATACCGCCCTCCGCCCCTTACGGATGTGACTACCATCAGTCCTGAGGCACGAGCATTAAACCTCACCGGCATGTCCTCCAGATCTTCGGATCTCACTGCTGGTACCAAGCCTGGTGCCTACTACACCACCCACCGCGCCAATGTGTACGGGTGTTCACCCCGGGGCAGGTAATGTCCCTACATGTGGTCAGAGCAAAAAGGGGTCACCACAGAACGAGTCATGGGACAAAAGCTCTGTCCTCCTCCCTCCAGACTCCTCTGTCCTCTTCCCTCCAGACTTCTCTGTCCTCCTCCTCCAGACTCCTCTGTCCTCCTTCTCCTCCAGACTCCCCTGTCCTCCTTCTCCTCCTCCAGACCCCTCAGTCACCTCCTTCTCCTCTTGACTCTTCTGTCCTCCTTCTCCACACTCCTCTGTCCTCCTCCTCCTCCAGACTCCTCTGTCCTTCTCCTCCAGACTCCTCTGTCCTTCTCCTCCAGACTCCTCTGGTAGCAGCTTATTTCCCCAAGACCAAAAAAATTAGGTAACTGAAATCCAATACGCCTGAGGATTCCTCGAGGATGGAGGCCACGACGGAGAGCAGAGTGGATCCACGTCTTGGCCCTCAGCTCTGGATCCACCTCTTGGCCCTCAGCTCTGGATCCACCTCTTGGCCCTCAGCTCTGGATCCTCTCTGATGTCTCGATGCCCAGATGAATCTCATGTGAACCCGACCCAGAGATATAAAGGATCCTGCCTGTCTTTATGAATGATGTAATCGGCCGCGGGGAGGATGACACAAGGCGGTGAGTAATAAGTGAGTAATGACAGAGCACGTGTCCGCGCCATGGGCCACACCTCCGGGGCAGGTGATACCAGATCAGATACAATCACCGGAGAATCTGACACCTTATAATAGACAGAGGACAGGATCTGCTGTGCGGGGAACTACAGTGCTTTATCTGTGTAAGGCTGCATTCACACCACGTTTTTGCAATACAGTTCCGGTATCAGGTTTTTGATGAAAAACGGATTCCTCAAAACTGGACTAAACTGTATCAAAACTTGTGTACAAATCTTAACCTGTATACGGTTTGAAAAATGATGTCCGGTCGCATCCGTTTTTTTAAGAAAAAAATGTATAACTTTTAAACTTTTTACTCCATTATGAATAAAGTTTCACTTGTTTGACTGAAATTCCAAGAAAAAAAACTGTGCAAAGTCAAAAGCCGTATGGTGCAAACCGGATGGAACCGTACGCACATATGGTTTCCATATATGGTTCCCATAGACAACCATATTTTTTTAAAAACGTATGCGGTTTCTATCAGTTTTTTCACCCGGACATAAAACCGTAGTAGACTACCGTTTTGTGTATGGGAAAAAAAACGGATTAAACTGTAAATTATGAAAAACGTACACAACCGGATGCTACGTTTGGCATACAGTTTTCAAAGACATGTCTATACATATGGTTTGCAATACGGTTCCATACAGTTTTTACAGTAAAACCATATACGGGAACCGTATTGCAACAACGTGGTGTTAATACAGCCTAAGACATTGTTCACATCTGCGTCAGAGAAGGGAAAACAATCCTGCAGAACAACGGAACCAGAAGGACACCAGGCGGACACTAGAAAGACACCAGGCAGATACCAGGCGGACACTAGAAGGACACCAGGCAGATACCAGGCGGACACTAGAAGGACACCAGGCAGATACCAGGCGGACACTAGAAGGACACCAGGCAGATACCAGGCGGACACTAGAAGGACACCAGGCGGACACTAGAAGGACACCAGGCAGATACCAGGCGGACACTAGAAGGACACCAGGCAGATACCAGGCGGACACTAGAAGGACACCAGGCGGACACTAGAAGGACACCAGGCAGATACCAGGCGGACACTAGAAGGACACCAGGCAGATACCAGGCGGACACTAGAAGGACACCAGGCGGACACTAGAAGGACACCAGGCAGATACCAGGCGGACACTAGAAGGACACCAGGTAGACACCAGGTCGACACTAGAAGGACACCAGGCAGATACCAGGCGGACACTAGAAGGACACCAGGCAGATTCCAGTCGGACACTAGAAGGACACCAGGCAGATACCAGGCGGACACTAGAAGGACACCAGGCAGATACCAGGCGGACACTAGAAGGACACCAGGCAGATACCAGGCGGACACTAGAAGGACACCAGGCAGATACCAGGCGGACACTAGAAGGACACCAGGCAGATACCAGGCGGACACTAGAAGGACACCAGGCAGATACCAGGCGGACACTAGAAGGACACCAGGCGGACACTAGAAGGACACCAGGCAGATACCAGGCGGACACTAGAAGGACACCAGGCAGATACCAGGCGGACACTAGAAGGACACCAGGCGGACACTAGAAGGACACCAGGCAGATACCAGGCGGACACTAGAAGGACACCAGGTAGACACCAGGTCGACACTAGAAGGACACCAGGCAGATACCAGGCGGACACTAGAAGGACACCAGGCAGATTCCAGTCGGACACTAGAAGGACACCAGGCAGATACCAGGCGGACACTAGAAGGACACCAGGCAGATACCAGGCGGACACTAGAAGGACACCAGGCAGATACCAGGCGGACACTAGAAGGACACCAGGCAGATACCAGGCGGACACTAGAAGGACACCAGGCAGATACCAGGCGGACACTAGAAGGACACCAGGCAGATACCAGGCGGACACTAGAAGGACACCAGGCAGATACCAGGCGGACACTAGAAGGACACCAGGCGGACACTAGAAGGACACCAGGCAGATACCAGGCGGACACTAGAAGGACACCAGGTAGACACCAGGCCGACACTAGAAGGACACCAGGCAGATACCAGGCGGACACTAGAAGGACACCAGGCAGATACCAGGCCGACACTAGAAGGACACCAGGCAGATACCAGGCAGACACTAGAAGGACACCAGGCAGATACCAGGCGGACACTAGAAGGACACCAGGCAGATACCAGGCGGACACTAGAAGGACACCAGGCAGATACCAGGCAGACACTAGAAGGACACCAGGCAGATTCCAGTCGGACACTAGAAGGACACCAGGTAGACACCAGGCCGACACTAGAAGGACACCAGGCAGATACCAGGCCGATACTAGAAGGACACCAGGCAGATACCAGGCGGACACTAGAAGGACACCAGGCGGATACCAGGTGGACACTAGAAGGACACCAGGCAGATACCAGAAGGACACCAGGCAGATACCAGAAGGACACCAGGCAGATACCAGAAGGACACCAGGCAGATACCAGAAGGACACCAGGCAGATACCAGAAGGACACTAGAAGGACACCAGGCAGATACAAGGCAGACACTAGAAGGACACCAGGCAGATACCAGGCAGACACTAGAAGGACACCAGGCAGATACCAGGCCGACACTAGAAGGACACCAGGCAGATACCAGGCGGACACTAGAAGGACACCAGGCAGATACCAGGCAGACACTAGAAGGACACCAGGCAGATACCAGGCGGACACTAGAAGGACACCAGGCAGATACCAGGCGGACACTAGAAGGACACCAGGCGGATACCAGGCGGACACTAGAAGGACACCAGGTAGACACCAGGCCGACACTAGAAGGACACCAGGCAGATACCAGGCGGACACTAGAAGGACACCAGGCAGATACCAGGCGGACACTAGAAGGACACCAGGCAGATACCAGGCGGACACTAGAAGGACACCAGGCAGATACCAGGCGGACACTAGAAGGACACCAGGCGGATTCCAGTCGGACACTAGAAGGACACCAGGTAGACACCAGGCCGACACTAGAAGGACACCAGGCAGATACCAGGCCGATACTAGAAGGACACCAGGCAGACACCAGGCGGACACTAGAAGGACACCAGGCGGATACCAGGCGGACACTAGAAGGACACCAGGCAGATACCAGAAGGACACCAGGCAGATACCAGAAGGACACCAGGCTGATACCAGAAGGACACCAGGCAGATACCAGAAGGACACCAGGCAGATACCAGAAGGACACCAGGCAGATACCAGAAGGACACCAGGCAGATACCAGAAGGACACCAGGCAGATACCAGAAGGACACCAGGCAGATACCAGAAGGACACTAGAAGGACACCAGGCAGATACAAGGCAGACACTAGAAGGACACCAGGCAGATATCAGGCAGACACTAGAAGGACACCAGGCAGATACCAGGCCGACACTAGAAGGACACCAGGCAGATACCAGGCGGACACTAGAAGGACACCAGGCAGATACCAGGCAGACACTTGAAGGACACCAGGCAGATACCAGGCGGACACTAGAAGGACACCAGGCAGATACCAGGCGGACACTAGAAGGACACCAGGCGGATTCCAGTCGGACACTAGAAGGACACCAGGCGGATACCAGGCGGACACTAGAAGGACACCAGGTAGACACCAGGCCGACACTAGAAGGACACCAGGCAGATACCAGGCCGATACTAGAAGGACACCAGGCAGATACCAGGCGGACACTAGAAGGACACCAGGCGGATACCAGGCGGACACTAGAAGGACACCAGGCAGATACCAGAAGGACACCAGGCAGATACCAGAAGGACACCAGGCAGATACCAGAAGGACACCAGGCAGATACCAGAAGGACACTAGAAGGACACCAGGCAGATACAAGGCAGACACTAGAAGGACACCAGGCAGATACAAGGCAGACACTAGAAGGACACCAGGCAGATACCAGGCGGACACTAGAAGGACACCAGGCGGACACTAGAAGGACACCAGGCAGATACCAGGCAGACACTAGAAGGACACCAGGCAGATACCAGGCAGACACTAGAAGGACACCAGGCAGATACCAGGCGGACACTAGAAGGACACCAGGCAGATACCAGGCAGACACTAGAAGGACACCAGGCAGATACCAGGCAGACACTAGAAGGACACCAGGCAGATACCAGGCGGACACTAGAAGGACACCAGGCAGATACCAGGCGGACACTAGAAGGACACCAGGCAGATACCAGGCGGACACTAGAAGGACACCAGGCAGATACCAGGCGGACACTAGAAGGACACCAGGCAGATACCAGGCGGACACTAGAAGGACACCAGGCAGATACCAGGCGGACACTAGAAGGATACCAGGCAGATACCAGACACAAACCTGCCGGTCACCAGTCATCAGTCAATGGGCCCTGTGGGGTGTCCGCTGTGTGACGCACCCTTCACCTTAGTTTTTTCTGTAGTGAACGGACAGTTGTGAACTAAGCTGGTAACGCCATCACTGATTATACATCACCATGTTACCTCATAACAATGGACACGCAGGGCATCTTATATGAAGGATAGCCTTATACCTATCTCTATCTTATATAAAGGATAGCCTTATACCTATCCCTATCTTATATGAAGGATAGCCTTATACCTATCTCTATCTTATATGAAGGATAGCCTTATACCTATCCCTATCTTATATAAAGGATAGCCTTATACCTATCTCTATCTTATATGAAGGATAGCCTTATACCTATCTGTATCTTATATGAAGGATAGCCTTATACCTATCCCTATCTTATATGAAGGATAATCTTATACCTATCCCTATCTTATATGAAGGTTAGCCTTATACCTATCTCTATCTTATATGAAGGATAAACTTATTCCTATCCATTCTTATATGAAGGATAGCCTTATGCCTATCCCTATCTTATATAAAGGATATCCTTATACCTATCCCTATCTTATATGAAGGATAGCCTTATACCTATCCCTATCTTATATGAAGGATAGCCTTATGCCTATCCCAATCTTATATGAAGGATAGCCTTATACCTATCTCTATCTTGAGCACTTCTCTCTACTGCTAATACCTTTCCCTATACACCCATGAGCACTTCCCTCTACTACTAATACCTTTCCCTATACACCCATGAGCACTTCCCTCTACTACTAATATATCTCCCTATACACCCATGAGTACTTCCCTCTACTACTAATATATCTCCCTATACACCCATGAGTACTTCCCTCCACTACTAATACCTTTCCCTATACACCCATGAGCACTTCCCTCTACTGCTAATACCTCTCCCTATACACCCATGAGCACTTCCCTCTACTACTAATACCTTTCCCTATACACCCATGAGCACTTCCCTCTACTACTAATATATCTCCCTATACACCCATGAGTACTTCCCTCTACTACTAATATATCTCCCTATACACCCATGAGCACTTCCCTCTACTGCTATTACCTTTCCCTATACACCCATGAGTACTTCCCTCTACTGCTAATACCTCTCCCTATACACCCATGAGCACTTCCCTCTACTGCTAATACCTCTCCCTATACACCCATGAGCACTTCCCTCTACTACTTATACCTCTCGCTATAAACCCTTCATTCTGTTGTACGGGAATGCTGGAAGTTGTGGTTTTGCAACATCTGGCGGTCCACAGTTTGGAGACCACAGGTCTACAGCAATAAGCTGTGACAGGGGAAGACTACAATCCCCAGCATGCAACTATCATAAACAAGGTTATCAAACACTTTGCTGGTGTGAGGTGCAGAACTGGGTCCTTTGCAGTTCTGCATTAGCTCCTCCCCTCAGCTGTTCGGAGATTTCCAAACACCTCCCTCAGCCCCCCATACACAGCTCCCTCCCCGCACCTCCCTCAGCCCCCCATACACAGCTCCCTCCTCGCACCTCCCTCAGCCCCCCATACACAGCTCCCTCCTCGCACCTCCCTCAGCCCCCCATACACAGCTCCCTCCCCGCACCTCCCTCAGCCCCCCATCTCCCTCAGCCCCCCATACACAGCTCCCTCCCCGCACCTCCCTCAGCCCCCTATACACAGCTCCCTCCTCGCACCTCCCTCAGCCCCCCATACACAGCTCCCTCCTCGCACCTCCCTCAGCCCCCCATACACAGCTCCCTCCTCGCACCTCCCTCAGCCCCCCATACACAGCTCCCTCCTCGCACCTCCCTCAGCCCCCCATACACAGCTCCCTCCTCGCACCTCCCTCAGCCCCCCATACACAGCTCCCTCCTCGCACCTCCCTCAGCCCCCCATACACAGCTCCCTCCTCGCACTTCCCTCAGCCCCCCATACACAGCTCCCTCCTCGCACCTCCCTCAGCCCCCCATACACAGCTCCCTCCTCGCACCTCCCTCAGCCCCCCATACACAGCTCCCTCCTCGCACCTCCCTCAGCCCCCCATACACAGCTCCCTCCTCGCACCTCCCTCAGCCCCCCATACACAGCTCCCTCCTCGCACTTCCCTCAGCCCCCCATACACAGCTCCCTCCTCGCACCTCCCTCAGCCCCCCATACACAGCTCCCTCCTCGCACCTCCCTCAGCCCCCCATACACAGCTCCCTCCTCGCACCTCCCTCAGCCCCCCATACACAGCTCCCTCCCCGCACCTCCCTCAGCCCCCCATACACAGCTCCCTCATCGCACCTCCCTCAGCCCCCCATACACAGCTCCCTCCTCGCACCTCCCTCAGCCCCCCATACACAGCTCCCTCCTCGCACCTCCCTCAGCCCCCCATACACAGCTCCCTCCCCGCACCTCCCTCAGCCCCCCATACACAGCTCCCTCCCCGCACCTCCCTCAGCCCCCCATACACAGCTCCCTCCCCGCACCTCCCTCAGCCCCCCATACACAGCTCCCTCCCCGCACCTCCCTCAGCCCCCCATACACAGCTCCCTCCTCGCACCTCCCTCAGCCCCCCATACACAGCTCCCTCCTCGCACCTCCCTCAGCCCCCCATACACAGCTCCCTCCTCGCACCTCCCTCAGCCCCCCATACACAGCTCCCTCCTCGCACCTCCCTCAGCCCCCCATACACAGCTCCCTCCTCGCACCTCCCTCAGCCCCCCATACACAGCTCCCTCCCCGCACCTCCCTCAGCCCCCCATACACAGCTCCCTCATCGCACCTCCCTCAGCCCCCCATACACAGCTCCCTCCCCGCACCTCCCTCAGCCCCCCATACACAGCTCCCTCCCCGCACCTCCCTCAGCCCCCCATACACAGCTCCCTCCCCGCACCTCCCTCAGCCCCCCATACACAGCTCCCTCCCCGCACCTCCCTCAGCCCCCCATACACAGCTCCCTCCCCGCACCTCCCTCAGCCCCCCATACACAGCTCCCTCCTCGCACCTCCCTCAGCCCCCCATACACAGCTCCCTCCTCGCACCTCCCTCAGCCCCCCATACACAGCTCCCTCCTCGCACCTCCCTCAGCCCCCCATACACAGCTCCCTCCTCGCACCTCCCTCAGCCCCCCATACACAGCTCCCTCCTCGCACCTCCCTCAGCCCCCCATACACAGCTCCCTCCTCGCACCTCCCTCAGCCCCCCATACACAGCTCCCTCCTCGCACCTCCCTCAGCCCCCCATACACAGCTCCCTCCTCGCACTTCCCTCAGCCCCCCGTACACAGCTCCCTCCTCGCACCTCCCTCAGCCCCCCGTACACAGCTCCCTCCTCGCACCTCCCTCAGCCCCCCGTACACAGCTCCCTCCTCGCACCTCCCTCAGCCCCCCGTACACAGCTCCCTCCTCGCACCTCCCTCAGCCCCCCGTACACAGCTCCCTCCTCGCACCTCCCTCAGCCCCCCGTACACAGCTCCCTCCTCGCACCTCCCTCAGCCCCCCGTACACAGCTCCCTCCTCGCACCTCCCTCAGCCCCCCGTACACAGCTCCCTCCTCGCACCTCCCTCAGTCCCCCGTACACAGCTCCCTCCTCGCACCTCCCTCTGCCCCCCGTACACAGCTCCCTCCTCGCACCTCCCTCTGCCCCCCGTACACAGCTCCCTCCTCGCACCTCCCTCAGCCCCCCGTACACAGCTCCCTCCTCGCACCTCCCTCAGCCCCCCGTACACAGCTCCCTCCTCGCACCTCCCTCAGCCCCCCGTACACAGCTCCCTCCTCGCACCTCCCTCAGTCCCCCGTACACAGCTCCCTCCTCGCACCTCCCTCTGCCCCCCGTACACAGCTCCCTCCTCGCACCTCCCTCTGCCCCCCGTACACAGCTCCCTCCTCGCACCTCCCTCAGCCCCCCGTACACAGCTCCCTACCCGCACCTCCCTCAGCCCCCCGTACACATCTCCCTACCCGCACCTCCCTCAGCCCCCCGTACACAGCTCCCTCCTCGCACCTCCCTCAGCCCCCCGTACACAGCTCCCTCCTCGCACCTCCCTCAGCCCCCCGTACACAGCTCCCTCCTCGCACCTCCCTCAGTCCCCCGTACACAGCTCCCTCCTCGCACCTCCCTCAGTCCCCCGTACACAGCTCCCTCCTCGCACCTCCCTCAGCCCCCCGTACACAGCTCCCACCTCGCACCTCCCTCAGCCCCCCATACACAGCTCCCACCTCGCACCTCCCTCAGCCCCCCATACACAGCTCCCTCCTCGCACCTCCCTCAGCCCCCCATACACAGCTCCCTCCTCGCACCTCCCTCAGCCCCCCATACACAGCTCCCTCCTCGCACCTCCCTCAGCCCCCCATACACTGCTCCCTCCTCGCACCTCCCTCAGCCCCCCATACACAGCTCCCTCCTCGCACCTCCCTCAGCCCCCCATACACAGCTCCCTCCTCGCACCTCCCTCAGCCCCCCATACACAGCTGCCTCCTCGCACCTCCCTCAGCCCCCCATACACAGCTCCCTCCTCGCACCTCCCTCAGCCCCCCATACACAGCTCCCTCCTCGCACTTCCCTCAGCCCCCAATACACAGCTCCCTCCTCGCACCTCCCTCAGTCCCCCATACACAGCTCCCTCCTCGCACCTCCCTCAGCCCCCCATACACAGCTCCCTCCTCGCACCTCCCTCAGCCCCCCATACACAGCTCCCTCCTCGCACCTCCCTCAGCCCCCCATACACAGCTCCCTCCTCGCACCTCCCTCAGCCCCCCATACACAGCTCCCTCCTCGCACCTCCCTCAGCCCCCCATACACAGCTCCCTCCTCGCACCTCCCTCAGCCCCCCATACACAGCTCCCTCCTCGCACCTCCCTCAGCCCCCCATACACAGCTCCCTCCTCGCACCTCCCTCAGCCCCCCATACACAGCTCCCTCCTCGCACCTCCCTCAGCCCCCCATACACAGCTCCCACCTCGCACCTCCCTCAGCCCCCATACACAGCTCCCTCCTCGCACCTCCCTCAGCCCCCCATACACAGCTCCCTCCTCGCACCTCCCTCAGCAGGAGGGGTGTAGATTTTCACAGCCCCCCTTGCATATCAGCCCCGCGCCTGTATGCAGGACGGACGTGAAAACCTATGTCCCTCCCTCTGACAGGAACGGGGCTATGAAAATTTTAGGGAGGTGCAAGGAGGGAAGTGTGTACGGGGGCTGGGGGAGGTGCTGAGTTGCGTCCTGCCCAGCTCTGTCTTCCTCTCTCCTCATTATGTGATCGGAAATCTCCAGAAAGCCGAGGGGAGGAGAAAACGCAGAACTGCATAGGACCCAGTTCTGCACCTCACGCCGGTTCCCCTCCTGTATTGGCTAAAGATGTGGCCCAAATCCTGACCAGAACATCGCAGGGGCATAACCAGACTTTTCTCACTTGGCCTGCTCTCTTTTCCTTGCGCCATATTTTCAGATTTTCGGTCTTGTAGTGCATTCTGGATGACTGTGGACACCAGTGGGAACATTGCACCAAATTACACAAAACAGAAGCCAAGCCGAAATCTGGTGTAAGAAAAATAAGGCGCAGTCCTGTGTGAACGAGGTCGTTATCGAAAATGTGGAAACTAGAAATCTATGACAAAAGAAATAAATCAGAAAGTATTTGCCCCCGGAGAGGCGACACTAAAGCCAATTACTTCTAAAAAGGATTTCTTCCTAACAGGATCGTGCGCCGGCGGAGATAAAAATACTGCGCCCACGTCTCATACACCGCCCGGCGCCACGAAAACAACACCAGGTGTGTGAGGACATCGTATACAGGCACTACAAGTACCAGAGAACCCTCTATATACAGCAAAGATGGCGGGGCAGACTACAGCGACAAAACTGTGTACAGTCTAGTGTATATAATGTGTCCCCCCCCCGGTCAGTGTACAGTCTAGTGTATATAATGTCCCCCCGGTCAGTGTACAGTCTAGTGTATATAATGTCACCCCCCCCCCGGTCAGTGTACAGTCTAGTGTATATAATGTCCCCCCCCCCCCCCCGGTCAGTGTACAGTCTAGTGTATATAATGTCCCCCCCCGGTCAGTGTATAGTCTAGTGTATATAATATCCCCCCCCCCGGTCAGTGTACAGTCTAGTGTATATAATGTCCCCCCCGGTCAGTGTACAGTCTAGTGTATATAATGTCCCCCCCCCCCGGTCAGTGTACAGTCTAGTGTATATAATGTCACCCCCCCCCCCCCCGGTCAGTGTACAGTCTAGTGTATATAATGTGTCCCCCCCCTGGTCAGTGTACAGTCTAGTGTATATAATGTCCCCCCCCCCCGGTCAGTGTACAGTCTAGTGTATATAATGTCCCCTCCCCCCCCAGTCAGTGTACAGTCTAGTGTATATAATGTGTCCCCCCCCCGATCAGTGTACAGTCTAGTGTAAATAATGTCCCCCCCCAGTCAGTGTACAGTCTAGTGTATATAATATCCCCCCCCCCCAGTCAGTGTACAGTCTAGTGTATATAATGTCCCCCCCCCCCCCCAGTCAGTGTACAGTCTAGTGTATATAATGTCCCCCCCCCCCCCCCCCAGTCAGTGTACAGTCTAGTGTATATAATGTCCCTCCCCCGGTCAGTGTACAGTCTAGTGTATATAACCATCAATAAGCTTCTTATACCTCTCAGCCGGAATGTTGGACCACTCTTCCTATAGCCATCAATAAGCTTCTTACACCTCTCAGCCGGAATGTTGGACCACTCTTCCTATAACCATCAATAAGCGTCTTACACCTCTCAGCCGGAATGTTGGACCACTCTTCCTATAAGCATCAATAAGCTTCTTACACCTCTCAGCCGGAATGTTGGACCACTCTTCCTATAACCATCAATAAGCTTCTTACACCTCTCAGCCGGAATGTTGGACCACTCTTCCTATAACCATCAATAAGCTTCTTACACCTCTCAGCCGGAATGTTGGACCACTCTTCCTATAACCATCAATAAGCTTCTTACACCTCTCAGCCGGAATGTTGGACCCCTCTTCCTATAACCATCAATAAGCTTCTTACACCTCTCAGCCGGAATGTTGGACCACTCTTCCTATAACCATCAATAAGCTCCTTACACCTCTCAGCCGGAATGTTGGACCCCTCTTCCTATAACCATCAATAAGCTTCTTACACCTCTCAGCCGGAATGTTGGACCACTCTTCCTATAACCATCAATAAGCTCCTTACACCTCTCAGCCGGAATGTTGGACCACTCTTCCTTTACAAACTGCTCCAGGTCTCTTATTGGACGGCGCCTTTTCCCAACAGTAATTATAAGATCTCTCCACAGGTGATCAATGGGATTTAGATCTGGACTCATTGCTGACACTTCAGAACTCTCCAGCGCTTTGTTGTCATCCATTTCTGGGGCTTTTTGATGTATGTTTGGGGTCATTTTCCTGCTGGAAGACCCAAGATCTCGGACACAAACCCAGCTTTCTGACACTGGGCTGTACAGTGCGACCCAAAATCCATTGGTAATCCTCAGATTTCATGATGTCTTGTACACATTCAAGGCCCCCAGTGCCAGAGGCAGCAAAACACCCAAAACATCACTGACCTCCACCATATGTCACTGTAGGTACTGTGTTCTTTTCTTTGTAGGCCTCATTCCGTTTTCGGTAAACAGTAGAATGATTTGCTTTACCAAAAACCTCTATCTTGTCTCATCTGTCCACAAGACGTTTTCCCAGAAGGATTTTGGTTACTCAGGTTCATTTTGGCAAAATGTAGTCTTTTTTCTGTCTCTGTGTCAGCAGTGGGGTCCTCCTGGGTCTCCTCCATAGTGGGGTCCTCCTGGGTCTCCTCCATAGTGGGGTCCTCCTGGGTCTCCTCCATAGTGGGGTCCTCCTGGGTCTCCTCCATAGTGGGGTCCTCCTGGGTCTCCTCCATAGTGGGGTCCTCCTGGGTCTCCTCCATAGTGAGGTCCTCCTGGGTCTCCTCCATAGTGGGGTCCTCCTGGGTCTCCTTCATAGTGGGGTACTTCTGGGTCTCCCCCATAGCGGGGTCCTCCTGGGTCTCCTCCATAGTGGGGTCCTCCTGGGTCTCCTCCATAGTGGGGTCCTCCTGGGTCTCCTCCATAGTGGGGTCCTCCTGGGTCTCCTCCATAGTGGGGTCCTCCTGGGTCTCCTCCATAGTGGGGTCCTCCTGGGTCTCCTCCATAGTGTTTTGTTTCATATAAATGTGGACGGATAGTTCGCGCTGACACTGATGCTCCCTGAGCCTGCAGGACAGCTTGAATACCTGTGGAACTTGTTTGGGGCTGCTTATCCACCATCTGGACTATCCTGCGGTGACACCTTTAATCAGTTTCTCTCTTCCGTCCACGCCCAGGGAGATTATCTACAGGGCCATGGGTTGTAAACTTCTTGATAATGTTGCGCACTGTGGACAAAGACAAATCTAGATCTCTGGAGATGGACTTGTAACCTGGAGATTGTTGATATTTTTCCACAATTTTGGTTCCCAAGTCCTCAGACAGTTCTCTTCTCCTCTTTCTGTTCTCTTCTCCTCTTTCTATTGTCCATGCTTAGTGTGACACACACAGACACACATTGCAAAGACTAAGTGAACTTCTCTCCTTTTTATCTGCTTTCAGGTGTGATTTTTATATTGCCCACACCTGTTACTTGCCTATGGTGAGTTTAAAGGAGCATCACATGCTGGAAACAATGCACATATAAAAGAAAAAAAGGGGGGAGAGGGAGAGACAGATAGGGAGCACAACTTGTGCCGTTACTCCGGTGGAAACCAGTGCAAGTGAAATAATACGGTTATGTTAACCTGAGGATGTTGTACGAAGAGTACACCTCTAATAGCGCATGTCACCCAAATCCAGGACCCTGCCCCTCGCAACGCATAGTCCGCTACTTTCATTCAATTTATTAAACCGCACTTCGTTTTTATGGCTTTTACCATCGGAAATAAACATTGCCTAGTAAGCGCCACCGCGCCGATTCCTTTCCCTGTTCTTTCGGAACATCACATGCTTGATACAATCATATTTTTCCACAATTATGAAAGGGGCCAATAATTGTGTCCGGACCATTTTTGGAGTTTGGTGACATTATGTCCAATTTGCTTTTTTTCCTCCTTTTTTGGTTTATTCCAATACACACAAAGGGAATAAACTTGTGTTAGGCTGGGTTCACACTACGTTTTGTACTTACGGTTCCCGTATACGGCTGGGAGGAGGGGGTGGAGCTTAATCACGGCGCCCACACTCAGCCGTATAGGGGAACCGTATTTAATGCATGTTTATGAGCCGACCGGAGTGAACCGCAGCCTGAGGTCGGCTGCGTTTTCAGCCGTATGTGGTTTCCCGACTGTAGACATAAACGCGGTCGACAACGTTTTTGCCTGCGGTCGGGAAACCGCATACGGCTGAAAACGCAGCCGACCTCAGGCTGCGGTTCACTCCGGTCGGCTCATAAACATGCATTAAATACGGTTCCCCTATACGGCTGAGTGTGGGCGCCGTGATTAAGCTCCACCCCCTCCTCCCAGCCGTATACGGGAACCGTAAGTACAAAACGTAGTGTGAACCCGGCCTTACTGCAATCCTTTCCTGTGAGAAATACTTCATATATATTACAGAGGAGACCGTGCAGAACATGGAAACCGCCACAGACGTACAGGTGGGGCCCCTAGTCATACACTGGAGATGGGGCCCCTGGTTATACACTAGAGGAGGGGGCCCTAGTCATACACTGGAGATGGGGCCCCTGGTTATACACTAGAGGAGGGGGCCCCGGTTATACACTAGAGGAGGAGGCCCTGGTTATACACTAGAGGAGGGGGCCCTGGTTATACACTAGAGGAGGGGGCCCTGGTTATACACTAGAGGAGGAGGCCCTGGTTATACACTAGAGGAGGAGGCCCTGGTTATACACTAGAAGAGGGGGCCCTGGTTATACACTAGAGGAGGGGGCCCTGGTTATACACTGGAGATGGGGCCCCTGGTTATACACTAGAGGAGGAGGCCCTGGTTATACACTAGAAGAGGGGGCCCTGGTTATACACTAGAGGAGGGGGCCCTGGTTATACACTAGAGGAGGGGGCCCTGGTTATACACTAGAGGAGGGGCCCCTGGTCATACACTGGAGATGGGGCCCCTGGTTATACACTAGAGGAGGAGGCCCTGGTTATACACTAGAAGAGGGGGCCCTGGTTATACACTAGAGGAGGGGGCCCTGGTTATACACTAGAGGAGGGGGCCCTGGTTATACACTAGAGGAGGGGGCCCTGGTTATACACTAGAGGAGGGGGCCCTGGTTATACACTAGAGGAGGGGCCCCTGGTTATACACTAGAGGAGGGGCCCCTGGTTATACACTAGAGGAGGGGGCCCTAGTCATACACTGGAGATGGGGCCCCTGGTTATACACTAGAGGAGGGGGCCCGGTTATACACTAGAGGAGGAGGCCCTGGTTATACACTAGAAGAGGGGGCCCTGGTTATACACTAGAGGAGGGGGCCCGGTTATACACTAGAGGAGGAGGCCCTGGTTATACACTAGAGGAGGGGCCCTGGTTATACACTAGAGGAGGGGCCCTGGTTATACACTAGAAGAGGGGGCCCTGGTTATACACTAGAGGAGGGGGCCCTGGTTATACACTAGAGGAGGGGGCCCTGGTTATACACTAGAGGAGGGGGCCCGGGTTATACACTAGAGGAGGGGGCCCGGGTTATACACTAGAGGAGGGGGCCCTGGTTATACACTAGAGGAGGGGCCCCTGGTTATACACTAGAGGAGGGGCCCCTGGTTATACACTAGAGGAGGGGCCCCTGGTTATACACTAGAGGAGGGGCCCCTGGTTATACACTAGAGGATGGGGCCCCTGGTTATACACTAGAGGAGGGGCCCCTGGTTATACACTAGAGGAGGGGGCCCTGGTTATACACTAGAGGAGGGGGCCCTGGTTATACACTAGAGGAGGGGTCCCGGGTTATACACTAGAGGAGGGGGTCCTGGTTATACACTAGAGGAGGGGGCCCTGGTTATACACTAGAGGAGGAGGCCCTAGTCATATACTGGAGATGGGGCCCCTGGTTATACACTAGAGGAGGGGGCCCTGGTTATACACTGGAGATGGGGCCCCTGGTTATACACTAGAGGAGGGGGCCCTGGTTATACACTAGAGGAGGGGGCCCTGGTTATACACTAGAGGAGGGGCCCCTGGTTATACACTAGAGGAGGGGCCCCTGGTTATACACTAGAAGAGGGGGCCCTGGTTATACACTAGAGGAGGGGGCCCTGGTTATACACTAGAGGAGGGGGCCCTGGTTATACACTAGAGGAGGGGGCCCCTGGTTATACACTAGAGGAGGGGGCCCCTGGTTATACACTAGAGGAGGGGGCCCCTGGTTATACACTAGAGGAGGGGGCCCCTGGTTATACACTAGAGGAGGGGGCCCTGGTTATACACTAGAGGAGGGGGCCCTGGTTATACACTAGAGGAGGGGGCCCTGGTTATACACTAGAGGAGGGGGCCCTGGTTATACACTAGAGGAGGGGGCCCTGGTTATACACTAGAGGAGGGGCCCCTGGTTATACACTAGAGGAGGGGGCCCTGGTTATACACTAGAGGAGGGGGCCCTGGTTATACACTAGAGGAGGGGGCCCTGGTTATACACTAGAGGAGGGGCCCCTGGTTATACACTAGAGGAGGGGGCCCTGGTTATACACTAGAGGAGGGGGCCCTGGTTATACACTAGAGGAGGGGGCCCTGGTTATACACTAGAGGAGGGGGCCCTGGTTATACACTAGAGGAGGGGGCCCTGGTTATACACTAGAGGAGGGGGCCCTGGTTATACACTAGAGGAGGGGCCCCTGGTTATACACTAGAGGAGGGGGCCCTGGTTATACACTAGAGGAGGGGCCCCTGGTTATACACTAGAGGAGGGGGCCCTGGTTATACACTAGAGGAGGGGGCCCTGGTTATACACTAGAGGAGGGGGCCCTGGTTATACACTAGAGGAGGTGGCCCTGGCCCCTGGTTATACACTAGAGGAGGGGGCCCTGGACCCTGGTTATACACTAGAGGAGGGGCCCCTGGTTATACACTAGAGGAGGGGCCCCTGGTTATACACTAGAGGACGGGGCCCTGGCCCCTGGTTATACACTAGAGGAGGGGGCCCCTGGTTATACACTAGAGGAGGGGGCCCTGGTTATACACTAGAGGAGGGGCCCCTGGTTATACACTAGAGGAGGGGGCCCTGGTTATACACTAGAGGAGGGGCCCCTGGTTATACACTAGAGGAGGGGGCCCTGGCCCCTGGTTATACACTAGAGGAGGGGGCCCTGGTTATACACTAGAGGAGGGGGCCCTGGTTATACACTAGAGGAGGGGCCCCTGGTTATACACTAGAGGAGGGGGCCCTGGTTATACACTAGAGGAGGGGCCCCTGGTTATACTCTAGGTATAGGGCCCCTAGTAATACACTGGAGGAGGGGCCCCTGGTTATACTCTAGGTATAGGGCCCCTAGTAATACACTGGAGGAGGGGCCCCTAATAATACACTGGAGGAGGGGCCCCTGGTTATACTCTAGGTATAGGGCCCCTAGTAATACACTGGAGGAGGGGCCCCTGGTTATACTCTAGGTATAGGGCCCCTAGTAATACACTGGAGGAGGGGCCCCTGGTTATACTCTAGGTATAGGGCCCCTAGTAATACACTGGAGGAGGGGCCCCTGGTTATACTCTAGGTATAGGGCCCCTAGTAATACACTGGAGGAGGGGCCCCTGGTTATACTGTAGATATAGGGCCCCTAGTAATACACTGGAGGAGGGGCCCCTGGTTATACTGTAGATATAGGGCCCCTAGTAATACACTGGAGGAGGGGCCCCTGGTTATACTCTAGATATAGGGCCCCTAGTAATACACTGGAGGAGGGGCCCCTGGTTATACTCTAGGTAAAGGGCCCCTAGTAATACACTGGAGGAGGGGCCCCTGGTTATACTCTAGGTAAAGGGCCCCTAATAATACACTGGAGGAGGGGCCCCTGGTTATACTCTAGGTAAAGGGCCCCTAATAATACACTGGAGGAGGGGCCCCTGGTTATACTCTAGGTATAGGGCCCCTAATAATACACTGGAGGAGGGGCCCCTGGTTATACTCTAGGTAAAAGGCCCCTAGTAATACACTGGAGGAGGGGCCCCTGGTGTGAAGACGCGGGCTCTATCGCGGTATCTCGGGAACAGTCGGCGATCGCCTCAGGTGACACAATCTATATCGGGAGTCGCCGGATCAGGACAGTCGCTTCAATTCCGGGTTGACATGACAACAAGCAGCAGATCGGCTCTTATTCCTACCTGGCAACGAAGGGGTGGCGATGTGGTCCCAGGCCCCACCCACACACGATAGGGGCGTCTATCGCGATATACTGCGCTGTCGCCACCGCTCGCTCGCCTTTCCTTAGGACTTCACTCAACTAGCTCTCGGGCCTAGTCACCTCCGATTGGACCGGACCGGGAATGACGTCAATAGCGGCTGCGTTCCTCTCGCATTATGATTGGCTGAGGTATTGTCCCCGCCCACCCTGCTATGCTGCGAGCCCCGCGCTCTAGGGATTGTCTTATGAGCCGCGCGGCTGTGATTGGCGGAGGGCGATGAGCACTAGAGGGTGAGGGTTGGAGCCTGCTGAGGGGCGCTCTGAGGGCTCCGACAAAATGTCCGCCGCCTGTCACAGCTTCCTGGTGGTGACGAGTGTCCAGAGCCTCTGCGGCTTAACCCCTTCAGGACCGGGACAATTATCATTGTCTCCATAATTCTCACATATTCTTATCCATCAGAGACACATGAGGCTTGTTTATTGCGGGAATGATTTTATATCGACTCATTTTACCACAAATTATATCACAGAGGGGAAATTAAATAGTTTTTATATAAATATAGTTAATTGATTTAATTTATTTGGGGGGGGTACTTTCTTACGCCGTTCACTTTGGCGCGTTATAATGTCAGTACAGTTACAACCAGACCAATTAAACAAATGTAGTTTATTTAATGAATTACGAGTTTAAAAAAACTAAACTTTTTAACACCTTAAATGGGCGCTGTCAGATACAAAAACCTTTGATATGTTGTGTAGGATGTATAAACCAATAGGTCTTGTAATCGCTTTCATTAGAACATTTTCAATATTTCATACTGTAAAATCCAGTCAAACAACGGCCCCACCCATCCCCCCCAATTGTCTTTGGTGGT
This sequence comes from Hyla sarda, assembly GCF_029499605.1. Lineage (NCBI taxonomy): Eukaryota > Metazoa > Chordata > Amphibia > Anura > Hylidae > Hyla > Hyla sarda. Next base: position 2,775,158 of record NC_079195.1, read on the forward strand.
AGAGTACAGGCAATCTCCAATAATCATTGTATGTGTGTCTATAGCATGAAACCAGAGAGGAAAGGGTTAGGGTGCACGCACACCACGTTTTTGCTACACAGGTCCCATATACGGTTTCAAGTTAAAAACCGTACGGAACCGTATAGAAAACCGTATGCATTGACTTAACATTGTAAACCGTGTGTCAAACGCATCATCCAGTTTAGTCCGTTTTGCGTCATACGGTTTTGTCAGTTTTTTACCCGTACCCAAAAACGTAGTCTTCCACGTTTTTTGGTCGGAGTGAAAAACTGTATTAACCCCTTAAGGACTCAGGGTTTTTCCACTTTCGTTTTTTCCTCCTCACCTTTTAAAAATCATAACCCTCTCAATTTTCCACCTAAAAATCCATATTATGGCTTATTTTTTGTGCCACCAATTCTACTTTGCAGTGACATCAGTCATTTTACCCAAAAATTCACGGCGAAACGGAAAATGCAATCATTGTGCGACAAAATCGAAGAAAAAACGCCATTTTGTAACTTTTGGGGGCTTCCGTTTCTACGCAGTGCATATTTCAGTAAAAATGACACCTTATCATTATTCTGTAGGTCTATACGGTTAAAATGATCCCCTACTTATATAGGTTGGATAATGTCGCACTTCTGGAAAAAATCATAACTACATGCAGGAAAATTTATATCTTGAAAAATGTCATCTTCTGACCCCTATAACTTTTTTTATTTTTCCACGTACAGGGCGGTATCAGGGCTCGTTTTTTGCGCCGTGATCTGAAGTTTTTATCGGTATGATTTTTGCTTTGATCGGACTTTTTGATCACTTTTTATTCATTTTTAATGGTATAAAAAGTGACCAAAATACGCTTTTTTGGACTTTGAATTTTTTTTGCGCGTACGCCATTGACAGTGCAGTTTAATTAATTATATATTTTTATAGTTTGGACATTTACGCACGCGGCGATATCACATATGTTTATTTTTTTTTACACTGTTTTATTTTTTTTTATGGGAAAAGGGGGGTGATTCAAACTTTTATTAGGGAAGGGGTTAAATGACCTTTATTCACACTTTTTTTTAAATTTTTTTTGCAGTGTTTTAGCTCCCATAGGGACCTATTACACTGCACACACTGATCTCTTATACTGATCATTATTATCCCATAGGGACCTATTACACTGCACACACTGATCTCTTATACTGATCATTGTTATCCCATAGGGACCTGTAACACTGCACACACTGATCTCTTATACTGATCATTGTTATCCCATAGGGACCTATTACACTGCACACACTGATCTCTTATACTGATCATTGTTATCCCATAGGGACCTGTAACACTGCACACACTGATCTCTTATACTGATCATTGTTATCCCATAGGGACCTATAACACTGCACACACTGATCTCTTATACTGATCATTGTTATCCCATAGGGACCTATAACACTGCACACACTAATCTCTTATACTGATCATTGTTATCCCATAGGGACCTGTAACACTGCACACACTGATCTCTTATACTGATCATTGTTATCCCATAGGGACCTGTAACACTGCACACACTGATCTCTTATACTGATCATTGTTATCCCATAGGAGACTATAACACCGCACACACTGATCTCTTATACTGATCATTGTTATCCCATAGGGACCTATAACACTGCACACACTGATCTCTTATACTGATCATTGTTATCCCATAGGGACCTATAACACTGCACACACTGATCTCTTATACTGATCATTGTTATCCCATAGGGGGCTATAACACTGCACACATTGATCTCTTATACTGATCATTGTTATCCCATAGGGACCTAACACTGCACACACTGATCTCTTATACTGATCATTGTTATCCCATAGGAGACTATAACACTGCACACACTGATCATTGTTATCCCATAGGAGACTATAACACTGCACACACTGATCTCTTATACTGATCATTATTATCCCATAGGGACCTATAACACTGCACACACTGATCTCTTCTACTAATCATTATTATCCCATAGGGACCTATAACACTGCACACACTGATCTCATATACTGATCATTGTTATCCCATAGGAGACTATAACACTGCACACACTGATCTCATATACTGATCATTGTTATCCCATAGGAGACTATTACACTGCACACACTGATCTCATATACTGATCATTATTATCCCATAGGGGACTATAACACTGCACACACTGATCTCTTATACTGATCATTATTATCCCATAGGGGACTATAACACTGCACACACTGATCTCTTATACTGATCATTGTTATTCCATAGGGACCTATAACACTGCACACACTGATCTCTTGTACTGATCATTATTATCCCATAGGAGACTATAACACTGCACACACTGATCTCTTATACTGATCATTGTTATCCCATAGGGACCTATAACACTGCACACACTGATCTCTTGTACTGATCATTATTATCCCATAGTAGACTATAACACTGCACACACTGATCTCTTATACTGATCATTATTATCCCATAGGGACCTATAACACTGCACACACTGATCTCTTATACTGATCATTATTATCCCATAGGAGACTATAACACTGCACACACTGATCTCTTATACTGATCATTATTATCCAATAGGGATCTATAACACTGCACACACTGATCTCTTATACTGATCATTATTATCCCATAGGGACCTATAACACTGCACACACTGATCTCTTATACTGATCATTGTTATCCCATAGGAGACTATAACACTGCACACACTGATCTCTTATACTGATCATTATTATCCCATAGGAGACTATAACACTGCGCACACTGATCTCTTATACTAATCATTGTTATACCATAGGGACCTATAACACTGCACACACTGATCTCTTATACTGATCATTATTATCCCATAGGGGACTATAACACTGCACACACTGATCTCTTATACTGATCATTATTATCCCATAGGGACCTATAACACTGCACACACTGATCTCTTATACTGATCATTATTATCCCATAGGGACCTATAACACTGCACACACTGATCTCTTATACTGATCATTATTATCCCATAGTAGACTATAACACTGCACACACTGATCTCTTATACTGATCATTATTATCCCATAGGGACCTATAAAACTGCACACACTGATCTCTTCTTATACTGATCATTATTATCCCATAGGAACCTATAACACTGCACACACTGATCTCTTCTTATACTGATCATTATTATCCCATAGGGACCTATAACACTGCACACACTGATCTCTTATACTGATCATTATTATCCCATAGGGACCTATAACACTGCACACACTGATCTCTTATACTGATCATTATTATCCCATAGGAGACTATAACACTGCACACACTGATCTCTTATACTGATCATTATTATCCCATAGGGACCTATAACACTGCACACACTGATCTCTTATACTGATCATTGTTATCCCATAGGAGACTATAACACTGCACACACTGATCTCTTCTTATACTGATCATTATTATCCCATAGGGACCTATAACACTGCACACACTGATCTCTTATACTGATCATTATTATCCCATAGGAGACTATAACACTGCACACACTGATCTCTTATACTGATCATTATTATCCCATAGGGACCTATAACACTGCACACACTGATCTCTTCTTATACTGATCATTATTATCCCATAGGGACCTATAACACTGCACACACTGATCTCTTATACTGATCATTATTATCCCATAGGGACCTATAACACTGCACACACTGATCTCTTATACTGATCATTGTTATCCCATAGGGACCTATAACACTGCATACACTGATCTCTTATACTGATCATTATTATCCCATAGGAGACTATAACACTGCACACACTGATCTCTTATACTGATCATTATTATCCCATAGGGACCTATAACACTGCACACACTGATCTCTTATACTGATCATTATTATCCCATAGGGACCTATAACACTGCACACAGTGATCTCTTATACTGATCATTATTATCCCATAGGGACCTATAACACTGCACACACTGATCTCTTATACTGATCATTATTATCCCATAGGGACCTATAACACTGCACACACTGATCTCTTATACTGATCATTGTTATCCCATAGGGACCTGTAACACTGCACACACTGATCTCTCATCCTGATCACTGACATGTATTAACACGCCTGTGATCAGTGTTATCGGCGCTTGACTGCTCCTGCCTGAATCTCAGGCACAGAGCAGTCATTCGTCGATCGGACACCGAGGAGGCAGGTAAGGGCCCTCCCGGTGTCCTGTAAGCTGTTCGGGACGCCGCAATTTCACCACGGCGGTCCCGAACAGCCCGACTGACTAGCCGGGATACTTTCGCTTTAGAAGCGGCCGTCAGCTTTGACCGCCGCTTCTAAAGGGTTAATACCGCACATTGCCGCGATCGGCAATGTGTGGTATTAGCCGCGGGTCCCGGCCGTTGATGAGCGCCGGGACCGACGCGATGTGATGCGGGGTCATATATTTACGTCCTGCGTCGTTAAGGGGTTAAACCGTATAAGTTATTTATTTTTATTTTTTTAACATAGGAGTCAATGGTAACCGGACAGAACTGTATGTGCGTACGGTTCCATCCGGTTTTCACCATACGGGTTTTGACTTAGCACAGTTTTTTTTCTTGGAATTTTAATCAAACAAGTGAAACTTTATTCAAAATGGAGAGAAAAGTAAAAAATGTATACAGTTTTTTCTTAAAAAACGGATGCAACCGGCCATCATTTTTCAAACCGTATTCGGATTAAAACTTGTACACACGTTTTGATACAGTTTAGTCCAGTTTTGAGGAATCCGTTTTTCATCAAAAACCAGATAAGGGAACTTTATTGCAAAAACGTGGTGTGAATGCAGCCTTACAGAGCAGTGCTGCCAGGCTCCCGAGAGCAGTGAGTCAGCAGAGTGAGGGAGGGGGAGGAGTCATCAGTGCAGGCAAGAGAGGACACGCCCCTCCTTTTGGATAGATCATTGTTTCCCAACCAGGGTGCTGCCAGCTGTTGCAAAACTACAACTCCCAGCATGCCCGGACAGCCATCGGCTGTCCGGGCATGCTGGGAGTTATAGTTTTGCAACAGCTGGAGGCACCCTATTTGGGAAACACTGGGATGGATGGAAAAGATATTGTGCAGCTGTAATATGCTATTTTTTAGTGAAATACGGGATGATAGAGACTTAAAAATGACATGATCAGGATGAGGCGCTGATCAAACTATGGGGGCAGATTTACCAAAATCCTGTCCAGAGGAAAAGTTGCTGAGTTGCCCATAGCAACCAATCAGATCACTGCTTTCATTTTTAACAAGGCCTCTGCAAAATGAAAGCAGCGATCTGATTGGTTGCTATGGGCAACTCAGCAACTTTTCCTTTGTACAGGTTTTGATAAATCTCCGCCTATGGGCGCCAACAGTGTGAGAATAACGCCAAAAAAAAACGCTGTTTACAGTGCATGTTACTCCCCCCCCGGACCTCCAGCAAACATCCGGGGGGATTATCAATCAGAGAAAGAGCGGCACAGTTGCCCATAGCAACCAATCAGATCGCTTCTTTCATTGTTAAATAAGGCCTCAGAAGAATGAAAGTAGCCATCTGGGCAATGGCTTCATTTCACTACACAGGTTTTGATAAATCTCCCAAGATATATATAAATATAGCCTATATAGCAGAGCTGACTCTGTTCTACTGATAATGTAGCAGAGCTGACTGTGTTTGCAGCGCACGTGGCAGACTGACTGTGTTTACGCCACACGTAGCAGAGATGACTGTGTTTACGCCACACGTGGCAGAGCTGACTGTGTTTACGCCACACGTAGCAGAGCTGACTGTGTTTACAGGACCCTCGCCTGCAGGCATAGCTCCTAACCATCCTGGAACGGCAGCCACATTCAACTGTGAATGTCTCTTAATGAGGCATCTGCAGTTACATGTGAAGCTCGGTGGGAAGCCATTGGCTCCCCACCCTGCCAATTACTTTTAGCCAGCAAACACAGCCAACGCGAATCATAGAAATGGCATGTATGCCCCGCGTCCTTAAAGGACATCTGCAGCGTTACAAACACTTATCCCCTATCCTCAAGATAGGGGATAAGTGTTTGATCGCGGGGGGTCCGAACGCTGGAGCCCCCGGCGATCTCCTGTATGGGGCCGCGGCTGTCCCGTGCAGGGGGCGTGCCAGCCGCAGCATGACGTTGCAGCCGGCACGCCTCCTCCATACATCTCTATGGGAGAGGCAGCATTTGTGCCTCCCCGCATCCCCCATAGAACTGTATGGGGACGGGGAGGAGACGGGGCATCACCGTCGACCTCTAGGTCAACGCTACATCACCATGAGCGCTAATGGCGGCGCCCCGTTAGGGAGATCGGGGGGGTCCCAGCGGTCGGACCCCCCGCGATCAAACACTTATCCCCTATCCTGTGGATAGGGGATAAGTGTAATGCCGCTGCAGTTGTCCTTTAAGGGGTTAGAAAAAGTATCGGTACGCGTACTCGTTCTTAAAAAAGATGTTATCGGAGCATCTCGCTGGCATGGAGATCTCTTTAGACTTGTACTTGGAAGTGGAGTCAGCATTACATAGTAAGGCCGAAAAGACAGGAGGTGAAGGTGAGGCGTACGGGGGGAGGGATTCTAGAGGCCTACATACACATTAACCCCATAACGACCATGGATGTCTATGCTCGTCCAATGGCCGTTACCTGGGTATGACACGGGCTCCCGCCTCGAGCTCGCGTCATAACGCCTGGACCCCAGCTGATTCCTGTAGCTGGGGTCGGCGTTAACAGCCGACATGCGGCGATCACCGCAGGCGGCTATTAACCCTTTAGATCGCCGCTGTCAAAGTTGACAGCGGCGTCTAAAGGTGCCTTTATGCTGTCCCTGGTGGTCCAGTGGGGTGGATCGCCCCCCCGAAGCGCAATCGCTGGGGGGCAATCCACTGTGGAGGTAGCCTGAGGACTTACCTCTCCTGCTGTGGCGGCTCCGGTGCTCTGAATGATAAAGCCTAGCAGGACCAGGCTTTATCAATCGAGTGCAGAGCACACTGATCAATGGAGTTCTATGGAACCATAATGATCTGCATGAGGAATCTAATGATTCCTCCTAAAAGTCCCCTAAGGGACTAAAAGTGTAAAAAAAAAAAAATAAATAAAAAAAGTTTAAAAAAAGTTTTAAATCACACACATTAACCCCTTACTTATTAAAAGTTTAAATCACCCCCCCCCCCCTTTTCCCAAATTCCAGATAAAAAAATATATAAACATAATAAAAATAAACATATGTGGTATCGCCGCGTGTGTAAATGTCCGAACTATAAAAATATATTGTATATTAAAACGCACGGTCAATGGCGTACACGCAAAATTCCAAAGTCCAAAATAGAGTATTTTTGGTCACTTCTTATACCATTAAAAAAAGGAATAAAAAGTGATCAAAACGTCCGAACAAAAATGGTACCGATAAAAACTTCAGATCACGGCGCAAAAAATGAGCCGTCAAAAGGGGTCAGAAGATGACAATTTTAAACGTATAAGTTTTCCTGCATGTAGTTATGATTTTTTCCAAAAGTGCGACAAAATCACCTATATGAGTAGGGGATCATTTTAATCGTATGGACCTACAGAATAAAGAGAAGGGGTCATTTATATTAAAAAAAATGTTTTTACTTTAATTTTGTCGCAGTTTTTTTTTTTCCTGTTTTGCTGTAGATCTTTGGGTAAAATGACTGACGTCATTACAAAGAAGAATTGGTGGCGCAAAAAATAAGCATCATATGGATTTTTAGGTGCAAAATTGAAAGGGTTATGATTTTTTAAATGTAAGGAGGAAAAAACGAAAGTGCAAAAACAGAAAAATGCCTATAGTGACTGTATCTAAACCTGTAGTAAATGTATCTATGCCTATAGTGACTGTATCTAAACCTGTAGTAAATGTATCTATGCCTATAGTGACTGTATCTAAACCTGTAGTAAATGTATCTTTGCCTATAGTGACTGTATCTAAACCTGTAGTAAATGTATCTATGCCTATAGTGACTGTATCTAAACCTGTAGTAAATGTATCTATGCCTATAGTGACTGTATCTAAACCTGTAGTAAATGTATCTATGCCTATAGTGACTGTATCTAAACCTGTAGTAAATGTATCTATGCCTATAGTGACTGTATCTAAACCTGTAGTAAATGTATCTATGCCTATAGTGACTGTATCTAAACCTGTAGTAAATGTATCTATGCCTATAGTGAATGTATCTAAACCTGTAGTAAATGTATCTATGCCTATAGTGACTGTATCTAAACCTGTAGTAAATGTATCTATGCCTATAGTGAATGTATCTAAACCTGTAGTAAATGTATCTATGCCTATAGTGACTGTATCTAAACCTGTAGTAAATGTATCTATGCCTATAGTGACTGTATCTAAACCTGTAGTAAATGTATCTATGCCTATAGTGACTGTATCTAAACCTGTAGTAAATGTATCTTTGCCAATAGTGACTGTATCTAAACCTGTAGTGAATGGGGGAGATTTATCAAAGTTGTCTATGTCCCGATCTATTGTGCGCCTAATTTATCAAAAGGCGCACGACTCTTGATAAATTCTGCGCACGGACTTCAGGATCTATGCTTTAGGGCATGTTTACACTGATTAATATTTGCACGGAATTCTCACTGAAAAAATCCGCTCAGAAATTACTTTTTTTTTTTGCGCGGAATTCCGCACAAAAATCGGTGCAGAATTCAGCGCGGCATAGGAGACATTATTAAAAAAATATTTGGTTTTTGAGGAAATTCCAAGGGAATTACTCACAAAATCCGCGCAATTTCTGTGCGAATTCCGCGCCAAAGTGTGGTGGACTGAAAAAAAAAAATGTACTTTGAGTTCTATGGGGTTAGGACGTGAATTCCGCATGAAGAAAGAACATGTTCATTCTTCATGCGAAACGGAATTCAGTGACAGAATTCCGTAAGCGGAAATTCCTGAGTGTGAACTGAGGAGCAGAAATTTAATTACATACTATTAATTACATACTATTAAAGGGGTACTCCGGTGAAAACCTTTTTTCTTTTAAATCAACTGGTGGCAGAAAGTTAAACATATTTGTAAATTACTTCTATTAAAAAATCTTAATCCTTCCAGTACTTATTAGCTGCTGAATGCTACAGAGGAAATTCCTTTCTGTTTGGAACACTGATGACATCATGACCACAGTGCTCTCTGCTGACATCTCTGTTCATTTTAGCAACCGTGCATAGCAGATGTATGCTAAAGGCAGCATGGTGGCTCAGTGGTCAGCACTGCTGCCTGGCAGTGCTGGGGCCTTGGGTTCAAATCCCACTAAGGACAGCAATAAATAAAGTGTTATTATTATTATAGTAACGTTAGCAGAGAGAACTGTGGTCGTGATGTCATCAGAGAGCATTCCAAAAAGAAAAGAATTTCCTCTGTAGTATTCAGCTGCCAATAAGTACAGGAAGGATTAAGATTTTTTTTTAATAGAAGTAATTTACAAATATGTTTAACTTTCTGCCACCAGTTGATTTAAAAGAAAAAAGGTTTTCACCGGAGTACTCCTTTAAGGATTTTCCGTTTTTTGCATTTTCGTTTTTTCCTCCTTCCTTTTTAAAAATCATAACCCTTTCAGTTTTGCACCTAAAATGCCATATTATGGCTTATGTTTTGCGCCACCAATTCTACTTTGCAGTGACAGTAATTTTTCCAAAAAAATCCACTGCGAAACGGAAAAAAAATGCATTGTGCAATAAAATTGAAGAAAAAACGCCATTTAGTAATTTTTGGGGGCTTCCGTTTCTACGCAGTAAGTTCTTCAGTAGAAATGTCGTACTTCTGGAAAAAATCATAACTACATGCACGAAATTGAATATGTTTAAAATTGTCATCTTCTGACCCCTATAACTTTTTTATTTTTCCGCAAATGGACCAGTATGAGGGTTAATTTTTGCGCCTTAATCTGAAGTTTTTATCGGTACCATTTTTGTATTGATCGGACCTTTTGATTGCTATTTATACATTTTTCATGATATAAAAAGTGACCAAAAATACGCTATTTTGGACTTTGGAATTTTTTTGCGCGTACGCCATTGACCGTGCGGTGTAATTAACAATATATTTTTAGAGTTTGGACATTTCCACACGTGGCGATACCACATGTTTATTTTTATTTACACAGTTTACTATATTGTGATCGCTATTACGTCAGCACCGGCAACGTCAGCTCCGGCAACGTCAGCTCCGGCAACGTCAGCTCCGGCAACGTCAGCTCCGGCAACGTCAGCTCCGGCAACGTCAGCACCGGCAACGTCAGCTCCGGCAACGTCAGCACCGGCAACGCCAGCTCCGGCAACGCCAGCTCCGGCAACGTCAGCTCCGGCAACGTCAGCTCCGGCATCGTCAGCACCGGCAACGTCAGCACCGGCAACGTCAGCACCAACTACGTCAGCTCCGGCAACGTCAGCTCCGGCCTCGTCAGCTCCGGCCTCGTCAGCACCGGCCTCGTCAGCACCGGCCTCGTCAGCACCGGCCTCGTCAGCACCGGCCTCGTCAGCACCGGCCTCGTCAGCACCGGCCTCGTAAGATCCCACAACGTCAACTCCAACACACGTCAACTCCAACATCGTCCGCTCCAACATCGTCCGCTCCAACATCGTCCGCTCCAACATCGTCCGCTCCAACATCGTCCGCTCCAACATCGTCCGCTCCAACATCGTATCGTCCGCTCCAACATCGTATCGTCCGCTCCAACATCGTATCGTCCGCTCCAACATCGTATCGTCCGCTCCAACATCGTATCGTCCGCTCCAACATCGTCAGCACCAACTACGTCAGCTCCGGCATGGTCAGCTCCGGCATGGTCAGCTCCGGCATGGTCAGCTCCGGCATGGTCAGCTCCGGCATGGTCAGCTCCGGCATGGTCAGCTCCGGCATGGTCAGCTCCGGCATGGTCAGCTCCGGCATGGTCAGCTCCGGCATGGTCAGCTCCGGCATGGTCAGCTCCGGCATCGTCAGCTCCGGCATCGTCAGCTCCGGCATCGTCAGGTCTGCACCATCAGGTCTGGAGAAAATATGTCCCTCCTGCGCTCCCTGTTAATTTATATTGTACCTCTGTCTACCCTCTAAGCCAATGGTGTCCAAACTGCAGCCCTCCAGATGTTGCAAAGCTACAACTCCCAGCGTGCCCGGACCGCAGTTGGCTGTCCGGGCACGCTGGAAGTTGTAGTTTTGCAACATCTGGAGGGCCGCAGTTTGGACACCACTGCTCTAAGCCCAAGGGATGACCAATCCTCCAGCCATGGTTTCCTCTCCTGTATGCAGGATGACACTTTGTTACTGTTGCGTTTAGCACAATCTTCATAGTCCTTTGCCTGGACGTGTAGTTTTACGTTAGACATTCCTGGCATTAGGGATTTCACAGTATTCCTCACTTCACCTGACTGATTTATATAAAGCTCTGCCCATTTTTAAAACCCAAAGAAATGTTTAATGTATTTACTAGTTTGTGTTTATTGTAGTTGGAGTTGTTTTAAAGGATAGTGCGGGTCCTTACCTGTGCAGCTCTTCAGCTCCGGAGTGCTTGAGAGGTCCTTCTCCAGGCGGGTCCCCTGGTCATAACTATAGACAACCAGTCCATTGACACTCTTCTACTTTAAGAGCAGCAGTGGCTGCTGGTAGCAGACATTCTAATTGCCAAAGCCCGGGGTAAAAAAAAAAAAACCTACTGAACAGCCATTAATTGGCTTACAGCTAACAGCCCCTAACTAACCTTTTTAGGGGCAGTTCAATAGGGTTTTTTTACTCTGGGCTTTGGCCCTGGGGTTTGGTAATTAGAATTAGCTAGGAGTCACTCACTGCCCTGGGGTAATAAGAATTTTCTGTTAGATGCCCCCGATGTCACTGAAGTGTCCATGCCCCGGCTGCTCCACTGCGGCCAGGAAAAGTACCATCCGGATCCTCACCACTGCACCTCTACAAGAGTCTGGAGGGGGAAGACAAAGGAGTCGGGAGGGAGGAGGAGGAGGAGGAGAGAGGAGCCGGGAGGGAGGAGGAGGACAGAGGAGCCGGGAGGGAGGAGGAGGACAGAGGAGCCGGGAGGGAGGAGGAGGACAGAGGAGCCGGGAGGGAGGAGGAGGACAGAGGAGCCGGGAGGGAGGAGGAGGACAGAGGAGCCGGGAGGGAGGAGGAGGACAGAGGAGCCGGGAGGGAGGAGGAGGACAGAGGAGTCGGGAGGGAGGAGGAGGAGGACAGAGGAGTCGGGAGGGAGGAGGAGGAGGACAGAGGAGTCGGGAGGGAGGAGGAGGAGGACAGAGGAGTCGGGAGGGAGGAGGAGGACAGAGGAGTCGGGAGGGAGGAGGAGGACAGAGGAGTCGGGAGGGAGGAGGAGGACAGAGGAGTCGGGAGGGAGGAGGAGGACAGAGGAGTCGGGAGGGAGGAGGAGGACAGAGGAGTCTGAAAGAGGAGGACAGAGGAGTCTGAAAGAGGAGGACAGAGGAGTCTGAAAGAGGAGGACAGAGGAGTCTGAAAGAGGAGGACAGAGGAGTCTGAAAGAGGAGGACAGAGGAGTCTGGAGGAGGAGGACAGAGGAGTCTGGAGGAGGAGGACAGAGGAGTCTGGAGGAGGAGGACAGAGGAGTCTGGAGGAGGAGGACAGAGGAGTCTGGAGGAGGAGGACAGAGGAGTCTGGAGGAGGAGGACAGAGGAGTCTGGAGGAGGAGGACAGTACATGGGTGGGATTTTGTCTTCTGATGGGTGTGGTTCATATTTCATCGTCTCTATCTGGCCCAGACCGTCATAAACACTTCCCATGGCCAAGACCTATCTCCGCAGAAGCTGCCAAAACATTTTAGTTTTTATGTTGTTCTGAGCCAGATAGAGAAGAAAAGGAAAGAGAACGACACCAAGAAGACACCGTCTGCGAGTCCCTGGATGTCATCACTTATACAGTCTACAGAGCCGGTGTCTACAGCTGTGCAGCCCGCAGAGTGCGACGTATACACTGTATGCATCTCCATTTCCTCAAACTCACTGGCCGGCGTTAGTCACTACAGCACTGTTTCCCAACCGGAGAACCTCCAGCTGTTGCAAAACTACAACTCCCAGCATGCCCAGACAGCCAACGGCTGTCTGGGCATGTTGGGAGTTGTAGTTTTTCAACAGCTGGAGGCACCCTGGTTGGGAAACACTGGCTTATGGTGCTGTCCTGCACTGTCTGCGCTCGCCCAAGCGTCGCTCCAATACTGACGTATCCATCACCATAAGATTTTATAAAGTCATTATATTATATTCAAAACAAAAATATTAAATTAACAAATGAGAGAATTATCCACAACGCCTCTAGAAATAAGAGAACTTCCTAGTCCGGTGAGTCCTCTGGTGGGCGAACAGGCTGGAGCTCTTCATGAAGGATTTGCCGCATTCGGCGCAGTAGAAGGGCTTCTCCCCGCCGTGGACCCTCTGATGCGACACCAGGTTGGAACTCTTGATGAAACTCTTCCCGCAGACGGAACATACGAAGGGTTTCTCCCCCGTGTGCGTCCGCTGGTGCGTCACCAGGATAGATTTCTGGTTGAAGCATTTGCCGCATTCGGAGCAGGAGAAGGGCTTCTCGCCGGTGTGAATCCTCTGGTGCCGGATGAGATGCGGTTTGGTGGAGAAAGATTTTCCACATTCGAAACAGAAAAACCGACTTTCTCTCGGGATGAATCGGGATTGGTGGAAAAAGTCGGGGGTTTTGTTAAATCTTTTCTCTCGTTCGTAACTAACAACCGGCCGCACTGTAGGGTTCTCCATACCGGAGTTACCGGCCATCGATTTCCACCAGTCGGGACAAGTCGCTGCCTTATCTCCGGGGATCGGCCTTGAAATCATTGGAAATACGGATCTACCGGTAAAGATCTCCGGGTGTTCGGTAAAGTTTATCACCGACGGGTGACCGACGTTCTCCGAGCCGATGTCCCAGTTGTCGTAGTCCAGGATCCCCACGTCCGTATACAGCTGCTCTACTGGTGGATACATGTTAAAGCCGCTCTCCGGACAAAGGTCGACAGGGACATAAAAGTCAGACTCTGGAAGGCCTCCGCCATCCCACTGCACTAATTCCTCTTTAACCTGAACATTTGAGTTCCGGACATGACCGGAGGGGTTCACGTGATCAGACCTGGGTGAATCGTCACATGGGAAGTGTTCCTCTTTAACACAAAGATGACCGGTGGGTGTAGAAAAGTTTCCTCCACCATCACATGACATGGACTTCTCTCTGGAATCAGCAGACAGATGCTTCTGTGAGGGATCTGCTGCGTTGCGACAGTCACCATCCTTGATGTTCTTCCCTCTAGGTGGAGCGGACTGTACAGTGGCCTCTGACTCCGGCACCATCTCCACTTCACACGCTTTATGTTCTGTCAGGGATTTTATAGAACTTTTCTGATCATCAACATGATTGGTTTCTAGGTAGTTGCATGGACTCTTCTCACCGATAGGTGACCCTGGTATAATACAGAACACAGAGATTACACTTCTTATGGCCTGGGTCAGAATAAATCCTCTTTGAATCTTTAGTACTCACTAGGGGGAACTTAAAGGGGTTATCCAGGAAAAAAAACTTTTTTATATATATATCAACTGGCTCCAGAAAGTTAAACAGATTTGTAAATTACTTCTATTAAAATATCTTAATCCTTTCAGTACTTATGAGCTTCTGAAGTTAAGTTTGTTCTTTTCTGTCTAAGTGCTCTCTGATGACACCTGTCTCGGGAACCGCCCAGTTTAGAAGAAAATACCTATAGCAAACCTCTACTAAACTGGGCGGTTCCCGAGACACCCCTTTAAAGGGGTACTCTGGTGGGAATTAATTTTTTTTTTAACCCCTTAAGGACGCAGGACGTAAATGTACGTCCTGGTGAGGTGGTACTTAACGCACCAGGACGTACATTTACGTCCTAAGCATAACCGCGGGCATCGGAGCGATGCCCGTGTCATGCGCGGCTGATCCCGGCTGCTGATCGCAGCCAGGGACCCGCCGGCAATGGCCGACGCCCGCGATCTCGCGGGCGTCCGCCATTAACCCCTCAGGTGCCGGGATCAATACAGATCCCGGCATCTGCGGCAGTTCGCGATTTAAATGAACGATCGGATCGCCCGCAGCGCTGCTGCGGGGATCCGATCATTCATAACGCCGCACGGAGGTCCCCTCTCCTTCCTCCGTGCGGCTCCCGGCGTCTCCTGCTCTGGTCTGTGATCGAGCAGACAATACTAGAAGATGGCCGATAACACTGATCTGTTCTATGTCCTATACATAGAACAGATCAGTATTAGCAATCATGGTATTGCTATGAATAGTCCCCTATGGGGACTATTCAAGTGTAAAAAAACATGTAAAAAAATGTAAAAGTAAAAAAAAAGTGAAAAATCCCCTTCCCCAATAAAAAAGTAAAACGTCCGTTTTTTTCCTATTTTACCCCCAAAAAGCGTAAAAAACATTTTTTATAGACATATTTGGTATCGCCGCGTGCGTAAATGTTCGAACTATTAAAATAAAATGTTAATGATCCCGTACGGTGAACGGCGTGAACGAAAAAAAATTAAAAAAGTCCAAAATTCCTACTTTTTTTATACATTTTATAAAAAAAAAAATTATAAAAAATGTATTAAAAGTTTTTTATATGCAAATGTGGAATCAAAAAAAAGTACAGATCATGGTGCAAAAAATGAGCCCCCATACCGCCACTTATACGGAAAAATAAAAAAGTTAGAGGTCATCAAAATAAAGGGATTATAAACGTACTAATTTGGTTAAAAAGTTTGTGATTTTTTTTAAGCACAACAATAATATAAAAGTATGTAATAATGGGTATCATTTTAATCGTATTGACCCTCAGAATAAAGAACACATGTCATTTTTACCAGAAATTGTACGGCGTGAAAACAAAACGCCATACATTTTATGATATAATGAGTGATGTCATTACAAAGGAAAACTGGTCGCGCAAAAAACAAGCCCTCATACTAGTCTGTGGATGAAAATATAAAAGAGTTATGATTTTTAGAAGGCGAGGAGGAAAAAATGAAAACGTAAAAATTAAATTGTCTGAGTCATTAAGGCTAAAATGGGCTGAGTCCTTAAGGGGTTAATCAACTGGTGCCAGAAAGTTAAACCGTTTTGTAAATTACTTCTATTAAAATATCTTAATCCTTTCAGTACTTTTGAGCTTCTGAAGTTAAACTTGTTCTTTTCTGTCTAAGTACTCTCTGATGACACCTGTCTCGGGAACCGCCCAGTTTAGAAGAAAATCCCTATAGCAAACCTCTACTAAACTGGGCGGTTCCCGAGACACCCCTTTAAAGGGGTACTCTGGTGGGAATTTTTTTTTTTTGAATCAACTGGTGCCAGAAAGTTAAACCGATTGGTAAATTACTTCTATTAAAAAATCTTAATCCTTCCAGTACTTTTTAGAAGCTGTATACTACAGCTGAAATTCTTTACTTTTTGAATTTCTTTTTTGTCTTGTCCACAGTGCTTTCTGCTGACACCTCTGTCCGTTTCAGGAACTGTCCAGAGCAGCATTTGTTTGCAATGGGGATTTTCGTCTGCTCTGGACAGTTCCTGACAGGGACAGAGGTGTCAGCAGAGAGCACTGTGGACAAAACAATTAAGAAATTCAAAAAGAAAAGAATTTCCTCTGTAGTATACAGCTGCTAAAAAGTACTGGAAGGGTAAAGATTTTTTAACAGAAGTCATTTACAAATCGGTTTAACTTTCTGGCACCAGTTGATTTAAAAAAAAAAAATAATAATTCCACCGCAGTACCCCTTTAAAGGGAACGCATTGTCCTAATTCCCTAGTGAATTAATACCCAATCAATATTCTGTATTCAGTTTTTCTTTTCGGATTGTAGATATTTTATTCTGTTTTCCTGACATAATTATGATAACGTCATATATCTGCTGTACCGCATGCCGCGGGACCTGGGGTCGTCCTACCTGTTCTGTTCCCTGGTCATCAATAAAGAATACCATTCCGAGACGAGAGGGGGCGGGGCCAGTCACAATCATTGCACGGGGGCTGAAAACAGGTCCACACGCCACGTCCAATAATAAATGATGTCACCACAACATTGATAAAGGAGACCTGCAGGGTAAGACTGGAGATCGCTGGGACCCTCGCAATCTCCTGTACGGGGCCCCGGCTCTGCCTGAGACGACAGCGATCAGGACACAGATTCGCCTCAAGTCCCAGAGACGTGAATGTTCACATAGAATCTACAGTTTTGTGTCTACATCTCCTGTGCAGCCCCCTGTGTACTCTAATGTAATGTACAGCAACAAAGTCTACAGACAACAAAGATCTCCTCTTACCTTGTGACGTGAGGGGCTGGGGGTCCTCCATAATGTCCGGGTACAGATCCACGTGTCCTTCTACATACTCCCACTCCTCCATGGAGAAATAGACCGCCACATCCTGACACCTTATAGGAACCTGACACACAATGATACCGTCATCACCAGACCCCTCCATTACTGTATAATGTCCCAGCAGTGTCACCTCTCTAATCATCACCAGCCCCCTCCATTACTGTATAATGTCCCAGCAGTGTCACCTCTCTAATCATCACCAGACCCCTCCATTACTGTATAATGTCCCAGCAGTGTCACCTCTCTAATCATCACCAGTCCCCTCCATTACTGTATAATGTCCCAGCAGTGTCACCTCTCCAGTCATCACCAGACCCCTCCATTACTGTATAATATCCCAGCAGTGTCACCTCTCTAATCATCACCAGACCCCTCCATTACTGTATAATGTCTCAGCAGTGTCACCTCTCTAATCATCACCAGACCCCTCCATTACTGTATAATGTCCCAGCAGTGTCACCTCTCTAATCATCACCAGACCCCTCCATTACTGTATAATGTCCAGCAGTGTCACCTCTCTAATCATCACCAGTCCCCTCCATTACTGTATAATGTCCCAGCAGTGTCACCTCTCCAGTCATCACCAGACCCCTCCATTACTGTATAATGTCCCAGCAGTGTCACCTCTCCAGTCATCACCAGACCCCTCCATTACTGTATAATGTCCCAGCAGTATCACCTCTCCAGTTATCACCAGACCCCTCCATTACTGTATAATGTCCTAGCAGTGTCACCTCTCCAGTCATCACCAGACCCCTCCATTACTGTATTATGTCCCAGCAGTGTCACCTCTCCAGTCATCACCAGACCTCTCCATTACTGTATAATGTCCAGCAGTGTCACCTCTCTAATCATCACCAGTCCCCTCCATTACTGTATAATGTCCCAGCAGTGTCACCTCTCCAGTCATCACCAGACCCCTCCATTACTGTATAATGTCCCAGCAGTGTCACCTCTCCAGTCATCACCAGACCCCTCCATTACTGTATAATGTCCCAGCAGTGTCACCTCTCCAGTCATCACCAGACCCCTCCATTACTGTATAATGTCCCAGCAGTGTCACCTCTCTAATCATCACCAGACCCCTCCATTACTGTATAATATACCAGCAGTGTCACCTCTCTAATCATCACCAGACCCCTCCATTACTGTATAATGTCCCAGCAGTGTCACCTCTCCAGTCATCACCAGACCCCTCCATTACTGTATAATGTCCCAGCAGTGTCACCTCTCTAATCATCCCCAGACCCCTCCATTACTGTATAATGTCCCAGCAGTGTCACCTCTCCAGTCATCACCAGACCCCTCCATTACTGTATAATGTCCCAGCAGTGTCACCTCTCTAATCATCCCCAGACCCCTCCATTACTATATAATGTCACAGCAGTGTCACCTCTCTAATCACCAGACCCCTCCATTACTGTATAATGTCCCAGCAGTGTCACCTCTCTAATCATCACCAGACCCCTCCATTACTGTATGTCCCAGCAGTGTCACCTCTCTAATCATCACCAGACCCCTCCATTACTGTATAATGTCCCAGCAGTGTCACCTCTCTAATCATCACCAGACCCCTCCATTACTATATAATGTCCCAGCAGGGTCACCTCTCATCACCAGACCCCTCCATTACTGTATAATGTCCCAGCAGTGTCACCTCTCCAGTCATCACCAGACCCCTCCATTACTGTATAATGTCCCAGCAGGGTCACCTCTCTAATCATCACCAGACCCCTCCATTACTATATAATGTCCCAGCAGTGTCACCTCTCCAGTCATCACCAGACCCCTCCATTACTGTATAATGTCCCAGCAGTGTCACCTCTCTAATCATCACCAGACCCTTCCATTACTGTATAATGTCCCAGCAGTGTCACCTCTCCAGTCATCACCAGACCCCTCCATTACTGTATAATGTCCCAGCAGTGTCACCTCTCCAGTCATCACCAGACCCCTCCATTACTGTATAATGTCCCAGCAGTGTCACCTCTCTAATCATCACCAGACCCCTCCATTACTGTATAATGTCCCAGCAGTGTCACCTCTCCAGTCATCACCAGACCCCTCCATTACTGTATAATGTCCCAGCAGTGTCACCTCTCCAGTCATCACCAGACCCCTCCATTACTGTATAATGTCCCAGCAGTGTCACCTCTCCAGTCATCACCAGACCCCTCCATTACTGTATAATGTCCAGCAGTGTCACCTCTCTAATCATCACCAGACCCCTCCATTACTGTATAATGTCCAGCAGTGTCCCCTCTCTAATCATCACCAGACCCCTCCATTACTGTATAATGTCCAGCAGTGTCACCTCTCCAGTCATCACCAGACCCCTCCATTACTGTATAATGTCCCAGCAGTGTCACCTATCGAATCATCACCAGACCCCTCCATTACTGTATAATGTCCAGCAGTGTCACCTCTCTAATCATCACCAGAGCCCTCCATTACTGTATAATGTCCCAGCAGTGTCACCTCTCCAGTCATCACCAGACCCCTCCATTACTGTATAATGTCCTGCAGTGTCACCTCTCCAGTCATCACCAGACCCCTCCATTACTGTATAATGTCCCAGCAGTGTCACCTCTCCAGTCATCACCAGACCCCTCCATTACTGTATAATGTCCCAGCAGGGTCACCTCTCCAGTCATCACCAGACCCCTCCACTACTGTATAATGTCCAGCAGTGTCACCTCTCTAATCATCACCAGACCCCTCCATTACTGTATAATGTCCAGCAGTGTCCCCTCTCTAATCATCACCAGACCCCTCCATTACTGTATAATGTCCAGCAGTGTCCCCTCTCTAATCATCACCAGACCCCTCCATTACTGTATAACGTCCAGCAGTGTCACCTCTCTAATCATCACCAGACCCCTCCATTACTGTATAATGTCCCAGCAGTGTCACCTCTCTAATCATCACCAGACCCTTCCATTACTGTATAATGTCCCAGCAGTGTCACCTCTCCAGTCATCACCAGACCCCTCCATTACTGTATAATGTCCCAGCAGTGTCACCTCTCCAGTCATCACCAGACCCCTCCATTACTGTATAATGTCCAGCAGTGTCACCTCTCTAATCATCACCAGACCCCTCCATTACTGTATAATGTCCAGCAGTGTCCCCTCTCTAATCATCACCAGACCCCTCCATTACTGTATAATGTCCAGCAGTGTCACCTCTCCAGTCATCACCAGACCCCTCCATTACTGTATAATGTCCCAGCAGTGTCACCTATCGAATCATCACCAGACCCCTCCATTACTGTATAATGTCCAGCAGTGTCACCTCTCTAATCATCACCAGAGCCCTCCATTACTGTATAATGTCCCAGCAGTGTCACCTCTCCAGTCATCACCAGACCCCTCCATTACTGTATAATGTCCTGCAGTGTCACCTCTCCAGTCATCACCAGACCCCTCCATTACTGTATAATGTCCCAGCAGTGTCACCTCTCCAGTCATCACCAGACCCCTCCATTACTGTATAATGTCCCAGCAGGGTCACCTCTCCAGTCATCACCAGACCCCTCCACTACTGTATAATGTCCAGCAGTGTCACCTCTCTAATCATCACCAGACCCCTCCATTACTGTATAATGTCCAGCAGTGTCCCCTCTCTAATCATCACCAGACCCCTCCATTACTGTATAATGTCCAGCAGTGTCCCCTCTCTAATCATCACCAGACCCCTCCATTACTGTATAACGTCCAGCAGTGTCACCTCTCTAATCATCACCAGACCCCTCCATTACTGTATAATGTCCCAGCAGTGTCACCTCTCTAATCATCACCAGACCCTTCCATTACTGTATAATGTCCCAGCAGTGTCACCTCTCCAGTCATCACCAGACCCCTCCATTACTGTATAATGTCCCAGCAGTGTCACCTCTCCAGTCATCACCAGACCCCTCCATTACTGTATAATGTCCCAGCAGTGTCACCTCTCTAATCATCACCAGACCCCTCCATTACTGTATAATGTCCCAGCAGTGTCACCTCTCCAGTCATCACCAGACCCCTCCATTACTGTATAATGTCCCAGCAGTGTCACCTCTCCAGTCATCACCAGACCCCTCCATTACTGTATAATGTCCCAGCAGTGTCACCTCTCCAGTCATCACCAGACCCCTCCATTACTGTATAATGTCCAGCAGTGTCACCTCTCTAATCATCACCAGACCCCTCCATTACTGTATAATGTCCAGCAGTGTCCCCTCTCTAATCATCACCAGACCCCTCCATTACTGTATAATGTCCAGCAGTGTCACCTCTCCAGTCATCACCAGACCCCTCCATTACTGTATAATGTCCCAGCAGTGTCACCTATCCAGTCATCACCAGACCCCTCCATTACTGTATAATGTCCAGCAGTGTCACCTCTCTAATCACCACCAGACCCCTCCATTACTGTATAATGTCCAGCAGTGTCACCTCTCTAATCATCACCAGAGCCCTCCATTACTGTATAATGTCCCAGCAGTGTCACCTCTCCAGTCATCACCAGACCCCTCCATTACTGTATAATGTCCTGCAGTGTCACCTCTCCAGTCATCACCAGACCCCTCCATTACTGTATAATGTCCCAGCAGTGTCACCTCTCCAGTCATCACCAGACCCCTCCATTACTGTATAATGTCCCAGCAGGGTCACCTCTCCAGTCATCACCAGACCCCTCCACTACTGTATAATGTCCAGCAGTGTCACCTCTCTAATCATCACCAGACCCCTCCATTACTGTATAATGTCCAGCAGTGTCCCCTCTCTAATCATCACCAGACCCCTCCATTACTGTATAATGTCCAGCAGTGTCCCCTCTCTAATCATCACCAGACCCCTCCATTACTGTATAACGTCCAGCAGTGTCACCTCTCTAATCATCACCAGAGCCCTCCATTACTGTATAATGTCCCAGCAGGGTCACCTCTCCAGTCATCACCAGACCCCTCCATTACTGTATAATGTCCTGCAGTGTCACCTCTCCAGTCATCACCAGACCCCTCCATTACTGTATAATGTCCCAGCAGTGTCACCTCTCCAGTCATCACCAGACCCCTCCACTACTGTATAATGTCCAGCAGTGTCACCTCTCTAATCATCACCAGACCCCTCCATTACTGTATAATGTCCCAGCAGTGTCACCTCTCTAATCATCACCAGACCCCTCCATTACTGTATAACGTCCAGCAGTGTCACCTCTCTAATCATCACCAGACCCCTCCATTACTGTATAATGTCCCAGCAGTGTCACCTCTCCAGTCATCACCAGACCCCTCCATTACTGTATAATGTCCAGCAGTGTCACCTCTCCAGTCATCACCAGACCCTCCATTACTGTATAATGTCCAGCAGTGTCCCCTCTCTAATCATCACCAGACCCCTCCATTACTGTATAATGTCCAGCAGTGTCACCTCTCCAGTCATCACCAGACCCTCCATTACTGTATAATGTCCAGCAGTGTCCCCTCTCTAATCATCACCAGACCCCTCCATTACTGTATAATGTCCAGCAGTGTCACCTCTCTAATCATCACCAGACCCCTCCATTACTGTATAATGTCCAGCAGTGTCACCTCTCTAATCATCACCAGACCCCTCCATTACTGTATAATGTCCAGCAGTGTCACCTCTCTAATCATCACCAGACCCCTCCATTACTGTATAATGTCCAGCAGTGTCACCTCTCTAATCATCACCAGACCCCTCCATTACTGTATAATGTCCCAGCAGTGTCACCTCTCTAATCATCACCAGACCCCTCCATTACTGTATAACGTCCAGCAGTGTCACCTCTCTAATCATCACCAGACCCCTCCATTACTGTATAATGTCCCAGCAGTGTCACCTCTCTAATCATCACCAGACCCCTCCATTACTGTATAACGTCCAGCAGTGTCACCTCTCTAATCATCACCAGACCCCTCCATTACTGTATAATGTCCCAGCAGTGTCACCTCTCCAGTCATCACCAGACCCCTCCATTACTGTATAATGTCCTGCAGTGTCACCTCTCCAGTCATCACCAGACCCCTCCATTACTGTATAATGTCCCAGCAGGGTCACCTCTCTAATCATCACCAGACTCCTCCATTACTGTATAATGTCCCAGCAGTGTCACCTCTCCAGTCATCACCAGACCCCTCCATTACTGTATAATGACCCAGCAGTGTCACCTCTCCAGTCATCACCAGACCCCTCCATTACTGTATAATGTCCCAGCAGTGTCACCTCTCTAATCATCACCAGACCCCTCCATTACTGTATAATGTCCCAGCAGTGTCACCTCTCCAGTCATCACCAGACCCCTCCATTACTGTATAATGTCCCAGCAGTGTCACCTCTCTAATCATCCCCAGACCCCTCCATTACTGTATAATGTCCCAGCAGTGTCACCTCTCTAATCACCTGACCCCTCCATTACTGTATAATGTCCCAGCAGTGTCACCTCTCCAGTCATCACCAGACCCCTCCATTACTGTATAATGTCCCAGCAGTGTCACCTCTCCAGTCATCACCAGACCCCTCCATTACTGTATAATGTCCCAGCAGTGTCACCTCTCTAATCATCACCAGACCCCTCCATTACTGTATAATGTCCCAGCAGTGTCACCTCTCTAATCATCACCAGACCCCTCCACTACTGTATAATGTCCCAGCAGTGTCACCTCTCCAGTCATCACCAGACGCCTCCATTACTGTATAATGTCCCAGCAGTGTCACCTCTCCAGTCATCACCAGACCCCTCCATTACTGTATAATGTCCCAGCAGTGTCACCTCTCTAATCATCACCAGACCCCTCCATTACTGTATAATGTCTCAGCAGTGTCACCTCTCTAATCATCACCAGACCCCTCCACTACTGTATAATGTCCCAGCAGTGTCACCTCTCCAGTCATCACCAGACGCCTCCATTACTGTATAATGTCCCAGCAGTGTCACCTCTCCAGTCATCACCAGACCCCTCCATTACTGTATAATGTCCCAGCAGTGTCACCTCTCTAATCATCACCAGACCCCTCCATTACTGTATAATGTCTCAGCAGTGTCACCTCTCTAGTCAGCAGCTCCACCATCTTGTTGGTGAGATGCAGGATCTTCTGCTCGTTGATCACTGATGGAGGGGTCCCTGTGATGGGGCTCGGGGTCCTGCTTCTTCTTCCATATTCTCCAGAGGTTTTGTTCAATGGACCATAATCCTGTGTATAGGAAAGATAATAAAATTATAAAAGAAGCCGAAGATTATGGCCGCCCCCCCCCCCCACTCCCCATGTGACCATTTCCCACAATCCCTCACCTCTCCGGTCAGCAGGTAGATGATCTCCAGGGTCAGCCGTAGGATGGCGCTGGTGACAGTATGTTCGGCCATGGCTCCGGGCTCTATCACACGGTATATACAGATATACATCACACGGTATATACAGATACACATCACACGGTATATACAGATATACATCACACGGTATATACAGATACACATCACACGGTATATACAGATACATCACACGGTATATACAGACACATCACACGGTATATACAGACACATCACACGGTATATACAGATATACATCACACGGTATATACAGATATACATCACACGGTATATACAGATACACATCACACGGTATATACAGATACACATCACACGGTATATACAGATACACATCACACGGTATATACAGATACACATCACACGGTATATACAGAAACATCACACGGTATATACAGATATACATCACACGGTATATACAGATATACATCACACGGTATATACAGATATACATCACACGGTATATACAGATATACATCACACGGTATATACAGATATACATCACACGGTATATACAGATATACATCACACGGTATATACAGATATACATCACACGGTATATACAGATATACATCACACGGTATATACAGATATACATCACACGGTATATACAGATATACATCACACGGTATATACAGATATACATCACACGGTATATACAGATATACATCACACGGTATATACAGATATACATCACACGGTATATACAGATACATCACACGGTATATACAGATACATCACACGGTATATACAGATACATCACACGGTATACACAGATACATCACACGGTATACACAGATACATCACACGGTATACACAGATACATCACACGGTATACACAGATACATCACACGGTATACACAGATACATCACACGGTATACACAGATACATCACACGGTATACACAGATACATCACACGGTATACACAGATACATCACACGGTATACACAGATACATCACACGGTATACACAGATACATCACACGGTATACACAGATACATCACACGGTATACACAGATACATCACACGGTATACACAGATACATCACACGGTATACACAGATACATCACACGGTATACACAGACACATCACACGGTATATACAGACACATCACACGGTATATACAGATACATCACACGGTATATACAGATACATCACACGGTATATACAGATATACATCACACGGTATATACAGATACATCACACGGTATATACAGATACATCACACGGTATATACAGATACATCACACGGTATATACAGATACATCACACGGTATATACAGATACATCACACAGTATATACAGATACATCACACGGTATATACAGATACATCACACGGTATATACAGATACATCACACGGTATATACAGATACATCACACGGTATATACAGATACATCACACGGTATATACAGATACATCACACGGTATATACAGATACATCACACGGTATATACAGATACATCACACGGTATATACAGATACATCACACGGTATATACAGATATACATCACACGGTATATACAGATATACATCACACGGTATATACAGATATACATCACACAGTATATACAGACACATCACACAGTATATACAGATACATCACACGGTATATACAGATACATCACACAGTATATACAGATACATCACACAGTATATACAGATATATCATGCAAGTGCTCACCACATGACAGGTCACATGACTAACCTCACAGCTGATCACGTGGGTCACGTCCGCGGTGATCACCTCCAGCCGCCATACATCATAGTAACCGGGGAAACGGCACGGCGCCTGAGAACCTGCAGACTTCCTGGTCGGAGCGTCATGTGACCACAGTCTACTAATCACACAGCGGCATTTAGAGTCACAAGAGGACGTCTGTTTAGGCAAGCAGTGTCGTCAGAGCGGTAGTGTGTCAGGTCGTGGCGACGCCATTTTGTTGTAGACCAGATAGTGGAGGAAGCGCGGAGCTCGTGCATAGTGCCCGCTCCTCCTGTGCCTCATACATCTATAACAGCCCTTTATTATATGTTTATCCTCTAGTGCCCCCACAAATCTATAATGCCCCTTCAGGCCCCACTCTAATATGTCTCTCTTCATGTATAGCAGTGTTTCCCAACCCAATGGCTGTGCTGGAAGTTGTGGTTTTGGAACAGCTGGAGGCACTTGGGTTGGAGAACTCTGGTGTATAGGGAGAGACACATCTCTCAGGGTCCTCAGGGGGCTCTTCCTGGTGGCTGCTTCTATGGGAGCTATAACACTGCAAAAAAGTGATTAAAGGTCATTTAACCCCTTCCCTAATAAAAGTTTGAATCACCCCCCTTTACCCATTTAAAAAACTAAACGGTGTAAATAAAAATAAACATGTGGTATCACCGCGTGCGTAAATGTCCGAATTATAAAAAGATATCGTTAATTAAACCGCACGGTCAATGGCGTGCACGCAAAAAAATTCCAAAGTAAAAAAATAGCGTATTTTTGGTCACTTTTTATATCATGAAAAAATTAATAAAAAGTGATCAAAAAGTCCGATCAATACATAAATGGTACCGCTAAAAACTCCAGATCACGGCGCAAAAAATGAGCCCTCATACCGCCCCGTACGTGGAAAAATAAAAAAGTTATAGGGGTCAGAAGATGACAATTTTAAACGTATAAATTTTCCTGCATGTAGTTATGATTTTTTCCAGAAGTGCGACAGAATCACCTATATAAGTCGGGGATCATTATAACCGTATGGACCTACAGAATAAAGAGAAGGGGTCATTTTTACCCAAAAATGTACTGTGTAGAAACGGAAGCCCTGAAAAGTTACAAAATGGCGTTTTTTTTTCTTCCATTTTGTCGCACAATGATTTTTTTTCTGTTTCGCCGTAGATTTTGGGGTAAAATGACTGATGTCCTTACAAAGTAGAATTGGTGGCGCAAAAAATAAGCATCATATGGATTTTTAAGTGCAAAATTGAAAGGGTTATGATTTTTAAAAAGGCTAGGGGGAGAAAACGAAAGTGCAAAAACGGAAAAAAAACCAGTCCTTAAGGGGTTAAAAAAAAGTTTTCCACCGGAGTACCCCTTTAGACTATGATTATGCCGAATGTCTTAGAGGAATACATAGGGGGAGATTTATCAAATCCTGTGCAAAGGAAAAGCTGCCCAGTTACTCACAGCAACCAATCAGATCGCTGCTTTCATTATTAACAAGGCCTGCGCAAAATGAAAGCAGCGATCTGATTGGTTGCTATGGGCGACTAGGGCAACTTTCCCATTGGAATTTTGGATTTGATAAATCTCCCCCGTAGTGTTTTAAGATCACTTTGTATAAAGAGACAGAAAGTTTGTTGGCACTGCTAAGGCGGCATTCACACCACGTTGTTGCAATACAGTTCCCGTATCAGGTTTTTGATTAAAAACAGATTCCTCAAAACTTGACTGGGTTCAAACTACGTTTTTCAACTACGGTTCCCGCATATGTTTGCTATCAAAAACCGTATGGCAAAAAACGGATGTAACAGTATGGGAAAAAATAAACCGTATGCATTTTTAAACAGTATACTGTTTTTAAAAGTGCATACAGTTCCATCAGTTTTTATAGAAAAAAAAACATATGTTTTTGAAAATTTTGTCCATTTTTAATGGGAGGGGTCTTGGGTGGGGACTTTAGGATTCAAATGCGCATGTGCAAAGTAAAAACGTATACGTATTTCCCGTATGGAACCGTATATATGTGCGTTTCCCATTGACGTCCATGTTATGAAAAACGTGTGCGGTTGCAGTACCGTGGTTGACCACGATTTCGTCTCCGGTTTAAAAACCATACTGCAACCGCGTACGTTTTTTTTTAACATAGACGTCAATGGGAAACGCTCATGTATACGGTCCATACGGGAACAACGTATACGTTTTTACTTTGCACATGCGCATTTGAATCCTAAAGTCCCCACCCAAGACCCCTCCCGTTAAAAATGGACAAAATTTTCAAAAACGTATGGGTTTTTTTTCTATAAAAACTGACGGAACTGTATGCACTTTTAAAAACAGTATACTGTTTAAAAACGCATACGGCTTACTTTTTCCCATACTGTTCCTTCCGTTTTTTTGCCATACGGTTTTCTGTAGAAAAACTGATTGAAAACAGTATGGCAAAAACGTGATGTGAACCCAGCCTAAGGCAAAAATGAGCCGACCGGAGTCAGCGTTTCACTCCGGTCGGCTCATTGAAATGAATTACATACGGGAGCGCATACGGGAGCGCAAGTTTTCAGCTCCCCCTGCCGTATGCGGTCCCGTATGGGACAAAACGTGATGTGAACCCAGCCTAAACTGTATCAAAACGTGCGTAAATTTTAATCCATATACGGTTTGAAAAATGGTGTCCGGTTGCTTCCGTTTTTTAAGAAAAAAACACGTATAGGTTTTTTACTTTTCACTCCATTTTGAATAAAGTTTCACTTGTTTGATTGAAATTCCAAGAAAAAAAAAACTGCAAAGTCAAAAACCGTATGGTGCAAACTGGATGGAACCGTACGCACATGCGGTTCTGTCCGGTTCCCATTGACTCCCATGCTAAAAAATAACTTATACGGTTTAACACAGTTTTTCACCCCGACCAAAAAAACGTGGAAGACTACGGTTTTGGGTACAGGAAAAAAACTGACAAAACCGTATAAGACGCAAAACGGACTAAACCGGATGATGCGTTCGACATACGGTTTACAATGTTAAGTCAATGCATACGGTTTTCTATACCGTTCCGTACGGTTTTTAACTTGAAACCGTATATGGGACCTGTATAGCAAAAGCGTGACGTGCGTGCACCCGTAGACCACGTTTTTTTGTCCGGAGGAAAAAAAAAAAAAAGTAAAACCGTATGGTTTGAAAAACGGAGACAATGGAAGTCTATGGGCGCGGTTTTCTGTACGGTTGCATACGTTTTTTTTTTAAATGAAATCGTATGCCGAAACCGTATAGTAAAATCGTGGTGTGAACAAACCCTAACAGTGGTCTCCAACCTGCGGACCTCCAGATGTTGCAAAACTACAACTCCCAGCATGCCCGGACAGCCGTTGGCTGTCCGGGCATGCTGGGAGTTGTAGTTTTGCAACATCTGGAGGTCCGCAGGTTGGAGACCACTGCCCTATAATAGGTGACTCTCTCTCGCTGTGCCTTGTATCAGGGTAAATAACTCTTCATAACTTTATTTCTTAGGTAAGTGCAGGTAAGGCTGGGTTCACA
The DNA here is from genome assembly GCF_029499605.1 of Hyla sarda. NCBI lineage: Eukaryota > Metazoa > Chordata > Amphibia > Anura > Hylidae > Hyla > Hyla sarda. The sequence continues at coordinate 2,805,187 of NC_079195.1, forward strand.
CTACGTTTTTGCCATACTGTTTTCAATCCGTTTTTCTAAAGAAAACCGTATGGCAAAAAACGGATGGAACAGTATGGAAAAAATGAAAACCGTATGCGTTTGTAAACAGTATACTGTTTTTAAAAGTGCATACAGTTCCGTCAGTTTTTATAGAAAAAAAACCCATACGTCTTTGAAAATTTTGTCCATTTTTAATGGGAGGGGTCTTGGGTGGGGACTTTAGGATGCAAACGCGCATGTGCAAAGTAAAAACGTATACTTTTTTCCCGTATGGAACCGTATACATGTGCGTTTCCCATTGACGTCCATGTTAAAAAAACATATGCGGTTGCAGTACGGTTTTTAAACCGGAGACAAAATCGTGGTCAACCACGGTTTTGACTCCGGTTTAAAAACCGTACTGCAACCGCATACGTTTTTTTTAACATGGAGGTCAATGGGAAACGCACATGTATACGGTTCCATACGGGGAAAACGTATACGTTTTTACTTTGCACATGCGCGTTTGAATCCTAAAGTCCCCACCCAAGACCCCTCCCATTATAAATGGACAAAATTTTCAAAAACGTATGGTTTTTTTTCTATAAAAACGGACAGAACTGTATGCACTTTTAAAAACAGTATACTGTTTAAAAACGCATACGGTTTACTTTTTCCCATACTGTTCCATCAGTTTTTTTGCCATACGGTTTTCTTTTGAAAAACGTATTGAAAACAGTATGGCAAAAACGTAGTGTGAACCCAGCCTAAGTCAGCTCCACGCCGCATCGGTGAGGTTGACACTAGTGCGTTCAGTGATTACAGCTGTTTCTTACCGTTTAGGAACTTCAACAGATCATTTCTGCTCTCCTGTGCACGTGACTTAACCCCTACAGGACCCATGACGTAACGTTACGTCCCGACACCCAGGGTCTTAAAGACCCAGGATGTACAGTTACATCATGGGCAGTTTCGGTCCCCACCGCAGGCATCCCGGCACCTCGCCCAGGTGGGTGGCAGCTCAAACAGGTGGGTGGCGAATCCAAGATTGCGGGGGTCCCCAGCGGCGGGACCCCCCGCGATGAGACATTTTATCCCCTATCCTTTGGATAGGGGATAAGATGTCTCAGGGCCGGAGTACCCCTTTAAGATATGTAACAAAATTGGCAAACTCAACTGGGGTCCCACTCCAAAGAATGAAGACGTCATCCACGAAACGAAAATAGCGTCCTACATATCTCAGGAATGGGTTTCCAGCCGAGAAAATATATTTCTCCTCAAAACATGCAAGGAACAAATTAGCTAGCGTACATTCTACTGGTGTCCCCGTTGCAGTGCCGCCCCTGAAAAAAATTAGATAAAAAATGTATAAATTTATATATTTAAAGGGGTATTCCAGGCAAAAACTTATTCATATATATCAACTGGCTCCGGAAAGTTAAACAGATTTGTAAATTACTTCTATTAAAAAATCTTAATCCTTCCAATAGTTATTAGCTTCTGAAGTTTTCTGTCTAACTGCTCAATGATGATGTCACGTCCCGGGAGCTGTGCATGATGGGAAAATATCCCCATAGGAACTGCACAGCTCCCGGTACGTGAGTCATCAGAAAGCAGTTAGACAGAAAACAACAACTCAACTTCAGAAGCTAATAACTAGTGGAAGGATTAAGATTTTTTAATCAAAGTAATTTACAAATCTGTTTAACTTTCCGGAGCCAGTTGATATATAAAAAAAAGTTTTTGCCTGGAATACCCCTTTAATTATTTGTGCATTAGTACCTTTTATGATTATGATTTTGAATATCACTATTTTTGCACTTGATCCACATAGAATATATGTTGGAGACTCTGTTAGTGCTTTATTAGTGTTTCTCTACGGAGGCCTATACACTTAAAGGGGTCCTCCCGTGGAAAACTTTTTTTTTATTTTTTTTTTACATCAACTGGTGCCAGAAAGTTAAACAGATTTGTAAATGACTTTGATTAAAAAATCTTAACCCTTCCAGTACTTCACAATCACTGTCATTTCCATTTGTGGCGCAGGTGACGGGAGCAAATAAGCCTCCGCCTCTCTCTTACTGCATGTGTGCCGTCAGAATGACAGAGAGCGATGCATGCGCGGTGAACGACTGAAACCGCTGCCTCACCTGTCACGTCTGCCTCACCTGTCACGTCTGCCAAACCTGTCACGTCTGCCTCACCTGTCACGTCTGCCTCACCTGTCACGTCTGCCTCACCTGTCACGTCTGCCTCACCTGTCACGTCTGCCAAACCTGTCACGTCTGCCAAACCTGTCACGTCTGCCTCACCTGTCACGTCTGCCTCACCTGTCACGTCTGCCTCACCTGTCACGTCTGCCTCACCTGTCACGTCTGCCTCACCTGTCACGTCTGCCTCACCTGTCACGTCTGCCAAACCTGTCACGTCTGCCTCACCTGTCACGTCTGCCTCACCTGTCACGTCTGCCTCACCTGTCACGTCTGCCTCACCTGTCACGTCTGCCAAACCTGTCACGTCTGCCTCACCTGTCACGTCTGCCTCACCTGTCACGTCTGCCTCACCTGTCACGTCTGCCAAACCTGTCACGTCTGCCTCACCTGTCACGTCTGCCTCACCTGTCACGTCTGCCTCACCTGTCACGTCTGCCTCACCTGTCACGTCTGCCAAACCTGTCACGTCTGCCTCACCTGTCACGTCTGCCTCATTCTAGCAGTGGACTCAGAGTGATGAAGAGGCCAAAGCCTCAATCACTTACAGCGCATGCGTCCCAATTGGTTAGAGCGGCGCATGCCGGAGGTTTTATCAGTAACTGTCCCTCAATATGGAAGAGGATGGGTATTCAGCACACAGAGCCGTTGCGAGCCTACATCCCCGTGGACACTAGGCCACGCCTCCTTGACACTTGCCAGAACATGAGTTATAAAGATATGATAGGTATGAATTTATTGTAATCTGTGCCGACTGGTTGACCTTGGTGGTGACAGATTCACTTACCTTTATAATCACAAGCCTTTTAAGGACAATAACCATGAGGATAATTATTGCCTGTGACATCACAGGTTATATTTGGGGTGTACACCCCACTGATCTGCCCAGTACGGGTCACGGAGCCCACTGAGTGTGGCCTGGTGCAAGGATTTTTGCCACCCTAGACGAAAGCTAATTTTGCCGCCCTTTGGCATCACTCCTTGACACTCCCCTCCTTACTACTGGGGTGACACACTGTAACAAACCTCCTCCTCATGTAATCTCCTTACTACTGGGGTGACACACTGTAAAAAACCTCCTCCTCATGTAATCTCCTTACTACTTGGGTGACACACTGTAACAAACCTCCTCATCATGTAATCTCTGTACTACTGTGGTGACACACTGTAACAAACCTCCTCCTCATGTAATCACCTTACTACTGGGGTGACACACTGTAACAAACCTCCTCCTCATGTAATCTTACTACTGGGGTGACACACTGTAACAAACCTCCTCCTCATGTAATCTCCTTACTACTGGGGTGACACACTGTAACAAACCTCCTCCTCATGTAATCTCCTTACTACTGGGGGTGACACACTGTAACAAACCTCCTCCTCATGTAATCTCTTTACTACTGGGGTGACACACTGTAACAAACCTCCTCCTCATGTAATCACCTTACTACTGGGGTGACACATTGTAACAAACCTCCTCCTCATGTAATCTCCTTACTACTGGGGTGACACACTGTAAAAAACCTCCTCCTCATGTAATCTCCTTACTACTTGGGTGACACACTGTAACAAACCTCCTCATCATGTAATCTCTGTACTACTGGGGTGACGCACTGTAACAAACCTCCTCCTCATGTAATCACCTTACTACTGGGGTGACACACTGTAACAAACCTCCTCCTCATGTAATCTTACTACTGGGGTGACACACTGTAACAAACCTCCTCCTCATGTAATCTCCTTACTACTGGGGTGACACACTGTAACAAACCTCCTCCTCATGTAATCTCCTTACTACTGGGGGTGACACACTGTAACAAACCTCCTCCTCATGTAATCTCTTTACTACTGGGGTGACACACTGTAACAAACCTCCTCCTCATGTAATCACCTTACTACTGGGGTGACACATTGTAACAAACCTCCTCCTCATGTAATCTCCTTACTACTGGGGAGACACACTGTAACAAACCTCCTCATCATGTAATCTCTTTACTACTGGGGTGACACACTGTAACAAACCTCCTCCTCATGTAATCACCTTACTACTGGGGTGACACACTGTAACAAACCTTCTCCTCATGTAATCTCCTTACTACTGGGGTGACACACTGTAACAAACCTCCTCCTCATGTATTCTCCTTACTTCTGGGGTGACACACTGTAACAAACCTCCTCCTCATGTATTCTCCTTACTTCTGGGGTGACACACTGTAACAAACCTCCTCCTCATTTAATTACCTTACTACTGGGGTGACACACTGTAACAAACCTCCTCCTCATGTAATCTCCTTACTACTGGGCTGACACTGTAACAAACCTCCTCATGTAATCTCCTTACTACTGGGGTGACACACTGTAACAAACCTCCTCCTTGTGTAATCTCCTTACTTCTGGGGTAACACACTGTAACAAACCTCCTCATGTAATCTCCTTACTACTGGGGTGACACACTGTAACAAACCTCCTCCTCATGTAATCTCCTTACTACTGGGGTGACACACTGTAACAAACCTCCTCCTCATGTAATCTCCTTACTACTGGGGTGACACACTGTAACAAATCTCTTCCTCATGTAATTTCCTTACTACTGGGGTGACACACTGTAACAAACCTCCTCCTCATGTAATCTCCTTACTACCGGGGTGACACACTGTAACAAACCTCCTCCTCATGTAATCTCCTTACTACTGGGGTGACACACTGTAACAAACATCCTCCTCATGTAATCTCCTTACTACTGGAGTGACACACTGTAACAAACCTCCTCCTCATGTAATCTCCTTACTACTGGGGTGACACACTGTAACAAACCTTCTCCTCATGTAATCACCTTACTACTGGGGTGACACACTGTAACAAACCCCTCCTCATGTAATCTCCTTACTACTGGGGTGACACACTGTAACAAACCTTCTCCTCATGTAATCACCTTACTACTGGGGTGACACACTGTAACAAACCTCCTCCTCATGTTATCTCCTTACTACTGCGGTGACACACTGTAACAAACCTCCTCCTCATACAATCTCCTTACTACTGGTGTGACACACTGTAACAAACCTCCTCCTCATGTAATCTCCTGATTACTGGGGTGACACACTGTAACAAACCTCCTCCTCATGTAATCTCCTTACTACTGGGGTGACACACTGTATCAAAACCTCCTCCTCATGTAATCTTACTACTGGGGTGACACACTGTAACAAACCTCCTCCTCATGTAATCTCCTTACTACTGGGGAGACACACTGTATCAAAACCTCCTCCTCATGTAATCTCCTTACTATGGGGTGACACACTGTAACAAACCTCCTCCTCGTGTAATCTCCTTACTACTGGGGTGACACACTGTAACAAACCTCCTCCTCATATAATCTACTTACTATGGGGTGACACACTGTAACAAACCTCCTCCTCGTGTAATCTCCTTACTACTGGGGTGACACACTGTAACAAACCCCCTCCTCATGTAATCTCCTTACTACTGGGGTAACACACTGTAACAAACCTCCTCCTCATGTAATCTCCTTACTACTAGGGTGACACACTGTAACAAACCTCCTCCTCATGTAATCTCCTTACTATGGGGTGACAGGGTTTTGCTGGATGGGCGGGTGCTTCAGATGTGGGATAACTTTATTGCTGCAGGCAGAGCGGCGCCCCCATTAAGAGTGCGCTCTAGGCTGCTGCCTGTTTTGCCTATAGGCAGAGCCGGCCCTGTGGAAAAGATGACAACAGCAAATAAAAGAATCTTCAGCCAAAACTGAGAAAGACGAGAAATCTTTAATACATTTCATATATTATTCAATGAAAACAAAGTCCTTATTAATATGACTGATGAGGATCAAATTGGGCGAGAAGAGGAGAAGTGATGGATTCGCGGCCCCACCTCTCCGGTGTTCAGATTCGGCGCTGCCCAATACCGGAGGGATTTCGGGTTCCGTCCTCTAATTTACATCAGACCTGATTCTCATTGTTTAACGTCAACTGCAAGAGAAAGACCGAGGTGATGGGACATCGAGTATCAGGAATTGCCGAAACACCAATTATCGAAATAAAATATTATTGGCTAAAAGGGGCACTCCGCTGGAAAACATTGTTTTTAAATCAACTGGTGCCAGAAAAAAATCACGTCTATATAAAAATCTTAATCCTTCCAGTACTTATCAGTGGCTGTATGCTCCACAGGAAGTTCTTTACTTTTTGAATTTCCTTTCTGTCTGACCACAGTGCTCTCTGCTGACACCTCTGTCCATTTTAGGAACTGTCCAGAGCAGGAGAGGTTTGCTATGGGGATTTGCTCCTACTCTGGACAGTTCCAGACATGGACAGAGGTGTCAGCAGAGAGCACTGTGGTCAGACAGAAAGGAAATGTAAAAAGAAAATAACTTCCTGTGGAGTATACAGCAGCTGATAAGTACTGGAAGGATTAAGATTTTTCTATAGAAGTAATTTACAAATCTGTTTAACTTTCTGGCACAAGTTGATTTAAAAATGTTTTTTTTCAAGCTGAGTACCCCTTTAAAGGGGAAAGGTACCAATACAGATAAATGGTTCCTCTTGAAGACAGTACAGGCCCCCTGTTCCCACTCCAATGTGTCTCCCCTTGTGTATAGCAGTGTTTTCCAACCATTGTGCCTCCAGCTGTTCCAAAACCACAACTCCCAGCATGTCCGGACAAACAAATACTGTTTGTGAACCTGACCTTACATCCCACTGCTGGGAAATGTAGTATCCATTACACGTTACCCCTTGTACACCATCAATATTGCTTACATCAGTCTTTCCCAACCAGGGTGCCTCCAGCTGTTCCAAAAATACAATTCCCAGCATGCCCAGGCAGCCAAATACTGTGTGAACCCGACCTTACACCCTGCTGTTGGGAATCGTAATATCCATTGAACATTACCCCTTATACACCTTCATTATTGATTACATTAGTATTTCCTAACCAGGGTGCCTCCAGCTGTTCCAAAAATGCAATTCCCAGCATGCCCAGGCAGCCAAATACTGTGTGAATCCAACCTTACACCCTGCTGTTGGGAATCGTAGTATCCGTTGCAGATTACGCCTTAAACACCTCCAATATTGCTTACATCAGTGTTTACAACCAGGCTGCCTCCAGCTGTTGTAAAACTACAACTCCCAGCATGCCCTGTCCGGGCGTGCTGGGAGTTGTAGTTTTGCAACAGGTGGAGGCACCCTGGTTGGGAAATACTAGTGTAATCAATGATGAAGGTGTATAAGGGGGAATGTGCAACAGATACTTCGATTCCCAACTGCAGGGTGTAAGGTTGGATTCATACAGTATTTGGCTGCACAGTATTTGATCTTGGGGGTCCCCAGACCCCCCCCCCCCATGATCTGACATCTTATCCCCTTTCCTTTGAATAGGTGATAAGATGTCTAGGGGCGGAGTACCCCTTTAAAGAAGTAGTCAAGTTTAGGAAAATTTATAAGTGTCTGATCACGTAGGGATCCCACTGTTGGGACCCTCCACAATCTTCTGCACAGCACCCCGACAAATCAGTGACCGGCATGCCCCCTCCATGCATCTCTATGGGAGAGCTGGAGATACACGAGTACAGTGCGTCAGCTCTCCCATAGAGATGCATGGAGGTCACGTGCCGACCCCCACTCCATGCAAAAGGAGAGCTGGAGCACCGGGAAGGAGATCACGGGGGGTCCGACCACTGGGGCCCCCTGCGATCTGACACTTATCCCCTATCCTTTACATAGGTGGATATTTTTTCCTAACACTGGATAACCCCTTTAACCACTTGAATGAAGTTGACGACCTGAGGGCCACCATTTACTGAGACGTAAATCATTTTCTATTTTCCAGACATGATAACATTTGAGAATAATTCTTACGTAAGCAATAGGCCATGGCCAGCCAGTAATCCGCCAGCGCTTTCCTTAACTGCAGAAAGAGAGAAAAAACATCAAAGGTCATTCCATCCAACGAGATTTGAAAACAAAAATATACAGCTCGAGCCGCGGCAAAAATTAACTTAACTCCATCATTATTGTATATAAATTTTGTGCGCACGTGATTGGAGGAGGAAAACACTGTGGTGACTGCGGAGGAGCTTAGAGGGGGGTGAGTATTTTTATTTTATTTGAGGGAATGAAGGGATCAAATCTACTGGGACAAAATGTCTACAGGGGGCCTATGTAAAGGCGGCAAACTACCTACAGGGTAAAGTAACATTAAACCATTGCGAACAAATTCTAAATGAAGGTGGTTTGGTAACACGAGAAATCGAACAAGGCTTGGAAGATGTGAGGATCATTCCTGTAGCTACAGACAAACCTTACTTCGATTCCCTTTTTAATAAATTATCCATTTTAGTTGGACTGTAGAGAACTACATAGGGTCTACATGGGGTAATCGTAGTACCCATGGCCGTACCTCCCCATATGTTTGCTGAGTAGTTTGTCCCTGTGATCTGCCCCTCCCTACCTCCATAGACCCCCCCACCCCTCTCTGATCAAAGACTGTAATGCATTGTTGTCCAACTTTGTTTCTTTTATAATGAGTGATGGAACAGAATGTTAGTGTAGCCTGTGGTATAGGGTATAGCTTAGGGAACCTGTGCTGTATAATATAATGTCATGCTTTGTATGATTGTAATTTCCTGTACGACTTGTAATGACGACTGAATGATGAAGAAAAGCTTTATTGATCATTCAGTCGCCATTACAAGTCGCACAATAAATTACAACCATACAAAGCATGACAGTATAATATACAGCACAGGTTCCCTAAGCTTTACACCCTACCACGTGCTACACTAACATTCCTGCATACATTATATACATGATAGTATAATATACAGCACAGGTTTCTTGAGCTATACACCATACCATATACTACACTAACATTCCTGCACAGATTATATACTTGAAGGTATGATATACAGCACTGGTGTCCATACACTATACACCCTACCACAGGCTACACTAACATTTCTGCACACATTATATACATGACAGTATAATACTGTATAAAGCACAGGTTTCTTGAGCTATAAACCATACCACATGTTACACTAACATTCCTGCACACATTATATACATGATGGTATAATATACAGCACAGGTTTCTTGAGCTATTCACCATACCACATGCTACACTAACATTCCTGCACACATTATATGCTTGAAGGTATAATATACAGGACAGGTGTCCATACACTATACACCCTACCACATGCTACACTAACATTTCTGCACACATTATATACATGACAGTATAATACTGTATAAAGCACAGGTTTCTTGAGCTATACACCCTACCATATGCTACACTAACATTCCTGCACACATTATATACATGACAGTATAATACACAGCACAGGTTCAATAAGATATACACCGTACCACATGCTACACTAACATTCCTGCATACGTTTTTTAACATGACAGTATAATATATAGCACAGGTTACCTAAGCTTTACACCCTACCACATGCTACACTAACATTCTGCTTAATCACTCATTATAAAAGAAACAAAGTCGATCAACAATACGTTATAGTCTGTGACCGGGCAGGGGCGAACGACAGAAAAGTCCTGAATGTTTTTTTTTTTTGCCTAGCATTGTAAGGGGCAGTCAGTATTCGCGCTGCGTGTCGTGTGGAGGACGTGTGACCCTGCCGTGTTCCGCTTAACCCAATGGAGAATTCTTCCACAGAATTGATACGTTACCACAGATTTGATCTGATCGTTTCTTGTGGCGGCATCAGAATCGGGGTTCTTATTGCTGGAAAACAATTCGGTAAACCGGATTAGTCGGACATTCAATTGCGCCAAACAGGGTGCTAGAAACGGAAATTTTAAGTTCTTACAAGTCAATGAGGATCTTGATTATGACAGAATCAAATGGCGCGACGTCCCGCTTCCTTCTATTTGACCTATAAGAACATAAAAGCTTTTTAAAAACAAACAAAAACCACATTATAGGTAGAGATTGAAGCTCTGAAGTAGAGTTTTCAACCAGGGGGCCTCCAGCTGTTGCAAAACTACAACTCCAGCATGCCCGGACAATCAATGGCTGTACGGGCATTCTGGGAGTTGTAGTTTTGCAACAGCTGGAGGCACCCTGGTTTGGAAACACTGATGTAATTAATAATGAAGGTGTACAAGGGGTAATGTGTAATGGATATTACACTGCTCAATAAAATAAAGGGAACACTGCGATAACACATCCTAAATCTGAATGAATGAACTAATCGTATGAAATCCTTTCCTCTTTACATAGTTGAATGCGCTGACAACAAAATCACCAAAAATGATCAATGGAAATGAAATGTATTAACCCATGGAGGTCTGGATATGGAGTCACACTCAAAAACACATTGGAAAACCCCACTACAGGCTGATCCAACTTTATGTAATGTCCTTAATACAAGTCCCAATGAGGCTCAGTAGTGTGTGTGGCCTCCACGTGCCCGTATGACCTCCCTACAATGCCTGGGCATGCTCCTGATGAGGTGGAGGATGGTCTCCTGAGGGATGTCCTCCCAGACCTGGACTAAAGCATCTGCCAACTCCTGGACAGTCTGTGGTGGATGGAGCGAGACGTCCCAGATGTGCTCAATCGGATTCAGGGGAACGGGCGGCCAGTCCATAGCATCAATGCCTTCCTCTTGTAGGAACTGCTGACACACTCCAGACACATGAGGTCTAGTATTGTCTTGTATTAGGAGGAACCCAACCGCACCAGCATATGGTCTCACAAGGGGTCTGAGGATCTCACCTCGGTACCTAATGGCAGTCAGGCTACCTCTGGCAAGCACATGGAGGGCTGTGCGGCCCCCCAAAGAAATGCCACCCCACGCCATTACTGACCCACCGCCAAATCGGTCATGGAGGATGTTGCAGGCAGCAGAACGTTCTCCACGGCGTCTCCAGACTCTGTCACGTCTGTCACATGTGCTCAGTGTGAACCTGCTTTCATCTGTGAAGAGCACAGGGCGCCAGTGGTGAATTTGCCAATCTTGGTGTTCTCTGGCAAATGCCAAACGTCCTGCACAGTGTTGGGCTGTAAGCACAACCCCCACCTGTGGACGTCGGACCCTCATACCACCCTCATGGAGTCTGTTTCTGACCGTTTGAGTGGACACATGCACATTTGTGACCTGCTGGAGGTCATTTTGCAGGGCTCTGGCAGTGCTCCTCCTGCTCCTCCTTGCACAAAGGTGGATGTAGCGGTCCTGCTGCTGGGTTGTTGCCCTCCTACGGCCTCCTCCATGTCTCTTGATGTACTGGTCTGTCTCCTGGTAGCGCCTCCATGCTCTGGACACTACGCTGACAGACACAGAAAACCTTCTTGTCACAGCTCGCATTGATGTGCCCTCCTGGATGAGCTGCACTACCTGAGCCACTTGTGTGGGTTGTAGACTCCGTTTCATGCTACCACTAGAGTGAAAGCACCGCCAGCATTAAAAAGTGACCAAAACATCATCCAGGTAGCATAGGAACTGAGAAGTGGTCTGTGGTCACCAGCAGCAGAACCACTCCTTTATTGGGGGTGTCTTGCTAATTGCCTATAATTTCCACGTGTTGTCTGTTCCATGTGAAATTGATTGTCAATCAGTGTTCTTCCTGAGTGGACATTGGGATCTCACACAAGTGTCAGTGACTTGGAGTTACATTGTGCTGTTTAAGTGTTCCCTTTATTTTTTTGAGCAGTGTACTATTCCCAACAGCGGGATGTAAGGTTGGGTTTACACACAGTATTTAGATGTCCGGGCATGCTGGGAGTTGTAGTTTTGCAACAGCTGGAGGCACCCTGGTTGGGACACACTGCTCTAGACGTTAGGTGATCAATAAAGTACATTGTGTAGGTTCCACCTATAAAGAACATGCAAAACCCCAGCTATGGGTCCCAATTATTTGTCCAAAACCAGGTATTCAGTAATTTCCCAACTTTCTGTGTAATCTAGTAACAATACTCACACGGGCGCAGCGTCTATAGACTCGGAGAGTTTTCCCGTATTCACGTCCACTGTGAAGGTAAACGCGGTTGAATCTCCTCCGCCAGTTCCTGAATATGAACCATTGGGAAGTTCTGACCTGTGGATATAATAATGGGATATTATAGAGAACCCTGGAGTGATCTGGGGAATAAGAGCGTCAGAGCTCTAACACATAAATGACCTCTCAATCCCTTGCTCGCTCTCTCGCTTATTCTCACTTCCTTTTCTTTTTCTCTATCTCTTTTGCTCCCTCTCTTGCACTGTCTTTTGTGCTCCTCTTCTCTGTTGCTCTCTCTTTCTTGCCCTCTCGCTCTTTTGCTCGCTATCTCTTACTCTCTTCATATCTTGCTTATTCTTTCTTACTCTAGCTTGTTTCTTTGCTAGGCTCTATTCTCTCTTGATATTTTGCTCACTCTGATTTCCTCTTTCTCTCTTTAACTGATATCTTGCTCACTTGCTCTCTCATTTTGCTTGCTCTTTCGATTCATGTTTGCTCACTTTGTCTTCCTCTATCCTCTCTCATTCTCCTTTCTCTCATTCTCTCTCGCTCTGTCATTCTCTCTCACTCGCTCTCTCATTCTCTCTCGCTCTGTCATTCTCTCTCGATCTGTTATTCTCTCTCGCTCTGTCATTCTCTCTCGCTCGCTCTCTCATTCTCTCTTGCTCGCTCTGTCATTCTCTCTCACTCGCTCTCTCATTCTCTCTCGCTCTGTCATTCTCTCTCGCTCGCTCTGTCATTCTCTCTCGCTCTGTTATTCTCTCTTGCTCGCTCTGTCATTCTCTTTTGCTCGCTCTGTCATTCTCTCTTGCTCGCTCTGTCATTCTCTCTCGCTCGCTCTCTCATTCTCTCTCGCTCTGTCATTCTCTCTTGCTCGCTCTGTCATTCTCTCTCACTCGCTCTCTCATTCTCTCTTGCTCGCTCTGTCATTCTCTCTCACTCGCTCTCTCATTCTCTCTCGCTCTGTTATTCTCTCTTGCTCGCTCTGTCATTCTCTCTTGCTCGCTCTGTCATTCTCTCTTGCTCGCTCTCTCATTCTCTCTCGCTCTGTCATTCTCTCTTGCTCTGTTATTCTCTCTCGCTCTGTCATTCTCTCTCGCTCTGTTATTCTCTCTTGCTCGCTCTGTCATTCTCTCTCGATCTGTTATTCTCTCTCGCTCTGTCATTCTCTCTTGCTCATTCTGTCATTCTCTCTCGCTCGCTCTCTCATTCTCTCTTGCTCGCTCTGTCATTCTCTCTCACTCGCTCTCTCATTCTCTCTCGCTCTGTTATTCTCTCTTGCTCGCTCTGTCATTCTCTCTCGCTCTGTTATTATCTCTTGCTCGCTCTGTCATTCTCTCTCGATCTGTTATTCTCTCTCGCTCTGTCATTCTCTCTTGCTCATTCTGTCATTCTCTCTCGCTCGCTCTCTCATTCTCTCTTGCTCGCTCTGTCATTCTCTCACACTCGCTCTCTCATTCTCTCTCGCTCTGTTATTCTCTCTTGCTCGCTCTGTCATTCTCTCTTGCTCGCTCTGTCATTCTCTCTTGCTCGCTCTGTCATTCTCTCTCGCTCGCTCTCTCATTCTCTCTCGCTCTGTCATTCTCTCTTGCTCGCTCTGTCATTCTCTCTCGATCTGTTATTCTCTCTCGCTCTGTCATTCTCTCTTGCTCGCTCTGTCATTCTCTCTCACTCGCTCTCTCATTCTCTCTTGCTCGCTCTGTCATTCTCTCTCACTCGCTCTCTCATTCTCTCTCGCTCTGTTATTCTCTCTTGCTCGCTCTGTCATTCTCTCTTGCTCGCTCTGTCATTCTCTCTTGCTCGCTCTCTCATTCTCTCTCGCTCTGTCATTCTCTCTTGCTCTGTTATTCTCTCTCGCTCTGTCATTCTCTCTCGCTCTGTTATTCTCTCTTGCTCGCTCTGTCATTCTCTCTCGATCTGTTATTCTCTCTCGCTCTGTCATTCTCTCTTGCTCATTCTGTCATTCTCTCTCGCTCGCTCTCTCATTCTCTCTTGCTCGCTCTGTCATTCTCTCTCACTCGCTCTCTCATTCTCTCTCGCTCTGTTATTCTCTCTTGCTCGCTCTGTCATTCTCTCTCGCTCTGTTATTATCTCTTGCTCGCTCTGTCATTCTCTCTCGATCTGTTATTCTCTCTCGCTCTGTCATTCTCTCTTGCTCATTCTGTCATTCTCTCTCGCTCGCTCTCTCATTCTCTCTTGCTCGCTCTGTCATTCTCTCTCACTCGCTCTCTCATTCTCTCTCGCTCTGTTATTCTCTCTTGCTCGCTCTGTCATTCTCTCTTGCTCGCTCTGTCATTCTCTCTTGCTCGCTCTGTCATTCTCTCTCGCTCGCTCTCTCATTCTCTCTCGCTCTGTCATTCTCTCTTGCTCGCTCTGTCATTCTCTCTCGATCTGTTATTCTCTCTCGCTCTGTCATTCTCTCTTGCTCGCTCTGTCATTCTCTCTCACTCGCTCTCTCATTCTCTCTTGCTCGCTCTGTCATTCTCTCTCACTCGCTCTCTCATTCTCTCTCGCTCTGTTATTCTCTCTTGCTCGCTCTGTCATTCTCTCTTGCTCGCTCTGTCATTCTCTCTTGCTCGCTCTCTCATTCTCTCTCGCTCTGTCATTCTCTCTTGCTCTGTTATTCTCTCTCGCTCTGTCATTCTCTCTCGCTCTGTTATTCTCTCTTGCTCGCTCTGTCATTCTCTCTCGATCTGTTATTCTCTCTCGCTCTGTCATTCTCTCTTGCTCATTCTGTCATTCTCTCTCGCTCGCTCTCTCATTCTCTCTTGCTCGCTCTGTCATTCTCTCTCACTCGCTCTCTCATTCTCTCTCGCTCTGTTATTCTCTCTTGCTCGCTCTGTCATTCTCTCTCGCTCTGTTATTCTCTCTTGCTCGCTCTGTCATTCTCTCTCGATCTGTTATTCTCTCTCGCTCTGTCATTCTCTCTTGCTCATTCTGTCATTCTCTCTCGCTCGCTCTCTCATTCTCTCTTGCTCGCTCTGTCATTCTCTCTCACTCGCTCTCTCATTCTCTCTCGCTCTGTTATTCTCTCTTGCTCGCTCTGTCATTCTCTCTTGCTCGCTCTGTCATTCTCTCTTGCTCGCTCTGTCATTCTCTCTCGATCTGTTATTCTCTCTCGCTCTGTCATTCTCTCTTGCTCGCTCTGTCATTCTCTCTCACTCGCTCTCTCATTCTCTCTTGCTCGCTCTGTCATTCTCTCTCACTCGCTCTCTCATTCTCTCTCGCTCTGTTATTCTCTCTTGCTCGCTCTGTCATTCTCTCTTGCTCGCTCTGTCATTCTCTCTTGCTCGCTCTGTCATTCTCTCTCGCTCGCTCTGTCATTCTCTCTCGCTCGCTCTGTCATTCTCTCTCGCTCGCTCTGTCATTCTCTCTTGCTCGCTCTGTCATTCTCTCTTGCTCGGTCTGTCATTCTCTCTTGCTCGCTCTGTCATTCTCTCTTGCTCGCTGTCATTCTCTCTTGCTCGCTCTGTCATTCTCTCTTGCTCGCTCTGTCATTCTCTTTTGCTCGCTGTCATTCTCTCTTGCTCGCTCTGTCATTCTCTCTTGCTCGCTCTGTCATTCTCTCTCGCTCTTTCTGTCATTCTCTGTCGCTTGCTCTGTTATTCTCTCTCGCTCTGTCATTCTCTCTCGCTCGCTCTGTCATTCTCTCTCGCTCGCTCTGTCATTCTCTCTTGCTCGCTCTGTCATTCTCACTCGCTCTCTCATTCTCTCTTGCTCGCTCTGTCATTCTCTCTTGCTCGCTCTGTCATTCTCTCTCGCTCTTTCTGTCATTCTCTCTTGCTTGCTCTGTCATTCTCTGTCGCTTGCTCTGTCATTCTCTCTCGCTCGCTCTGTCATTCTCTCTCGCTCGCTCTGTCATTCTCTCTCACTCGCTCTCTCATTCTCTTTTGCTCGCTCTGTTATTCTCTCTTGCTCGCTCTGTCATTCTCTCTTGCTCTCTCTGTCATTCTCTTTTGCTCGCTGTCATTCTCTTTTCTTCGCTGTCATTCTCTCTTGCTCGCTCTGTCATTCTCTCTTGCTCGTTCTGTCATTCTCTTTTGCTCGCTCTGTCATTCTCTTTTGCTCGCTCTGTCATTCTCTCTTGCTCGCTCTGTCATTCTCTCTTGCTCGCTCTGTCATTCTCTCTTGCTCGCTCTGTCATTCTCTCTTGCTCGTTCTGTCATTCTCTTTTGCTCGCTCTGTCGTTCTTTTTTGCTCGCTCTGTCATTCTCTCTCGCTCTGTCATTCTCTCTCGCTCTGTCATTCTCTCTCGATCTGTCATTCTCTCTCGATCTGTCATTCTCTCTCGATCTGTCATTCTCTCTCGATCTGTCATTCTCTCTCGATCTGTCATTCTCTCTTGCTCGCTCTGTCATTCTCTTTTGCTCGCTCGGTCATTCTCTCTCGATCTGTCATTCTCTCTCGATCTGTCATTCTCTCTTGCTCGTTCTGTCATTCTCTCTCGATCTGTCATTCTCTCTTGCTCGCTCTGTCATCCTCTCTCGATCTGTCATTCTCTCTTACTCGTTCTGTCATTCTCTCTTGCTCGCTCTGTCATGCTCTCTTGCTCGCTCTGTCATTCTCTCTCGCTCTGTTATTCTCTCTTGCTCGCTCTGTCATTCTCTCTCGCTCTGTTATTCTCTCTTGCTCGCTCTGTCATTCTCTCTTGCTCGCTCTGTCATTCTCTCTTGCTCGCTCTGTCATTCTCTCTCGATCTGTCATTCTCTCTTACTCGTTCTGTCATTCTCTCTTGCTCGCTCTGTTATTCTCTCTTGCTCGCTCTGTCATTCTCTCTCGCTCTGTTATTCTCTCTTGCTCGCTCTGTCATTCTCTCTTGCTCGCTCTGTCATTCTCTCTTGCTCGCTCTGTCATTCTCTTTTGCTCGCTCTGTCATTCTCTCTTGCTTGCTCTGTCATTCTTTTTCGCTCGCTCTGTCATTCTCTCTTGCTCGCTCTGTCATTCTCTCTTGCTCGCTCTGTCATTCTCTCTCACTCTGTTATTCTCTCTTGCTCGCTCTGTCATTCTCTCTCGCTCTGTCATTCTCTCTTGCTCGCTCTGTCATTTTCTCTTGCTCGCTCTGTCATTCTCTCTTGCTCGTTCTGTCATTCTCTCTCGCTCTGTTATTCTCTCTTGCTCGCTTTGTCATTCTCTCTCGCTCTGTCATTCTCTTTTGCTCGCTCTGTCATTCTCTCTCGCTCTGTCATTCTCTCTTGCTCGCTCTGTCATTCTCCCTTGCTCGCTCTGTCATTCTCTCTTGCTCGCTCTCTCATTCTCTTTTGCTCGCTCTCTCATTCTCTCTTGCTCGCTCTGTCATTCACTCTTGCTCGCTCTGTCATTCTCTCTTGCTCGCCCTGTCATTCTCTCTCGCTCTGTTATTCTCTCTTGCTCGCTCTGTCATTCTCTCTTGCTCGCTCTCTCATTCTCTCTTGCTCGCTCTGTCATTCTCTCTCGCTCTGTTATTCTCTCTTGCTCGCTCTGTCATTCTCTCTCGCTCTGTCATTCTCTCTTGCTCGCTCTGTCATTCTCTCTTGCTCGCTCTGTCATTCTCTCTTGCTCGCTCTGTCATTCTCTCTCGCTCTGTTATTCTCTCTTGCTCGCTCTGTCATTCTCTCTCGAGCTGTCATTCTCTCTTGCTCGCTCTGTCATTCTCTCTTGCTCGCTCTGTCATTCTCTCTTGCTCGCCCTGTCATTCTCTTTTGCTCGCTCTCTCATTCTCTGTTGCTCGCTCTGTCATTCTCTCTTGCTCGCTCTGTCATTCTCTCTTACTCGTTCTCTCATTCTCTCTCGCTCTGTTATTCTCTCTTGCTCGCTCTGTCATTCTCTCTCGAGTTGTCATTCTCTCTTGCTCGCTCTGTCATTCTCTCTTTCTCGCTCTGTCATTCTCTTTTGCTCGCTCTTTCATTCTCTCTGGCTTGGTCTCTCTTAATATCTTACTTGCTCTTTCTCGCTCTCTTTTGCTCTCTTGAAATCTTGCTTACACTTTCTCACATGCTTTAGCCTTCTGGTTTCTCGCTGTCTTTTACACTACCGTGACATTACAAGCTGAGTCATGAAATATAATGATCCCAAAGTTATCAAACCCAAAGCATTCAGTCTGACTTACTGTTTTTGAGCAGCGTCCGCAACCACTTGCTCTTGTGTATCGTTTACACCCGCTTGCCCTTGTGGAGTGTCTGTTCCCGCTTGCTGTTGTGTAGTATCAATACCTTGTTGTGACTGTAATTTTTGTAGACTTTGTTGCACTTCTTCTAAAGCTAAATTTCCCAGCAGTTGTTCAATATCAATATCTTTCGGTAATCTGCTATCTCGAGCCGCCGGCTGTTGTCCATAACCCACTCCTTGCTGTGGCCCTATATCCCCAACTCCTTGTTGTGGCCCAATCTCCACTTCTTGCTGTGGTTCAACGTCCACACCTCCGAATTGCTGTCCAAAATCTGTGCTTCCTTGCTGTGGCCCAATAACCTCAACTCCTTGTTGTGACCCACTGTCCACACCTCCGTACTGCTGTCCAAAATCTGTGCTTCCTTGCTGTGGCCCAATAACCTCAACTCCTTGTTGTGACCCAATGTCCACACCTCCGTACTGCTGTCCAAAATCTGTGCTTCCTTGCTGTGGCCCAATATCCTCAACTCCTTGTTGTGACCCAATGTCCACACCTCCGAATTGCTGTCCAAAATCTGTGCTTCCTTGCTGTGGCCCAATATCCCCAACTTCTTGTTGTGACCCAAAGTCCACACCTCCGTACTGCTGTCCAAAGTCTGTGATTCCTTGCTGTGGTCCATTATCCTCCACTCCTTGCTGTGGTCCAATATCCTCCACTCCTTGCTGTGGTTCAACATTCACACCTCCGAATTGTTGTCCAAAATCTGCGCTTCCTTGCTGTGGCCTAATATTCCCAACTCCTTGCTGCGCCCCATAGTCCATACCTCCGAATTGTTGTCCATAATCTGCGCTTCCTTGCTGTTGCCTAATATTCCCAACTCCTTGCTGCGCCCCATAGTCCATACCTCCAAATTGTTGTCCATAATCTGCGCTTCCTTGCTGTGGCCTAATATTCCCAACTCCTTGCTGCGCCCCATAGTCCATATCTCCGAATTGTTGTTCAGCGTCTATTTTTCCTTGCGGCTCCTCATTGTCGTCACTCCTGTATTGGTCATCATCCTCACCCTGCTCTAAGATGTCTACTTCTCCTCGATACAGCATATCGATTTCTATCCGTCTTGGTTTTGAAGGCTCATTGAGAACGCGGGTTGAGCAATCGTCATTTTTTAGCTGCCACAATCTTAATCTGCAAAAAATAATGGAAGAGGAGCGCCAGAGATTAGATACGGTGTGAGGCCAAGGACTGTGACATAAAGACTTTTTTCCTTGAATTGTGTCTTGTCAGTTCCCCTCCCTAGTAAATGACACAGCCATCAGGAGACTGTCACCTCCAAAATGTGCTCTCCCTCTCTGCTGATGACGCTCTCTCTCTACTCTGCTGAGGATGCACTCTTCCTGCTCTGCTGATGATGTGCTGTCACGCTTTCCCTGCTCTGCTGATAAAGCGATCTCCCTGCTCTGCTGATGACATGCTCTCTCTGCTGATGACATGCTCTCTCTGCTCTGCTGATGACGTGCTCTCCTGATAAAGCGCTCTCCCTGCTCTGCTGATGACATGCTCTCTCTGCTGATGACATGCTCTCTCTGCTCTGCTGATGACGTGCTCTCCTGATAAAGCGCTCTCCCTGCTCTGCTGATGACATGCTCTCTCTGCTGATGACATGCTCTCTCTGCTCTGCTGATGACATGCTCTCTCTGCTCTGCTAATGACATGCTCTCCCTGCTCTGCTTATAATGCACTCTCCCTGCTTTGCTTATAATGCACTCTCTCTGTTCTGCTGATAACCTGCTCTTCCTGCTCTGCTGATAACATGCTTTCTCTTCTTTGCTGATAACGCACTCTTGCTTTTTTTGCTGAGGATGCACTCTCCTTGTTCTGCTGATGATACGCTCTCCCTGCTCTGATGTTGAAGTGATCTCCCTGCTCTGCTGATGACATGCTCTCTCTGCTCTGCTGATAACCTGATCTTCCTGCTCTGCTGATAACATGCTTTCTCTTCTTTGCTGAGGATGCTCTCTCCTTGTTCTGCTGATGACACGCTCTCCCTGCTCTGATGATGAAGTGATCTCCCTGCTCTGATGATGAAGTGATCTCCCTGCTCTGCTTATGACGTGCTCTCCCTGTTCTGCTGATGATAGGCTCTCCTTGCTCTGCTGATGACATCCTTAACACACTACAACCTCTGTGACTGGCCTCAGTGGGTTCAGAATGTCAGCAGGAGAGTCAGGACATTGGATTATGATAGGGGTAAGTAAACACAGGCACCGTGGCCAACAAGAGCCCCAGCCCTGGACTGGGTGAGGTGAATATGATGTTATTTGTTATATTACAGCCCTAGCAGGCTGGATCACAGTGCCCCTCTACCTGTACATCTAGTGTTTTCCTTTTTATGATATTGGATTCATGTTATAATTACTTTCCTTGGTGTAATATATAGCTGTGCGGGAGGGGGGTCGGGTTGCAGTATCTTACACAATACCTTAATTTCTGCCCGTTGTCGACTTCTACAGAGTTTTTGGCCACAGAGTTCAGAAATACTTCTATGACTTCATTTGCACACGGACCTAAAAAAAACATGAAAACAAGGTGAATGTCATCACCAAAACCAGTCGAGCACATGAAATAAAAGTTGTCCAACACCAGTGGCAAAACAGTGGGTGACCGATCCGGTGATCCATATTGGATAGATGTCAGGTGACGGCTCGTTTTGGCCGACAGATATTTTGACCTTTCCCCC
Organism: Hyla sarda; assembly: GCF_029499605.1. Lineage (NCBI taxonomy): Eukaryota > Metazoa > Chordata > Amphibia > Anura > Hylidae > Hyla > Hyla sarda. Next base: position 2,826,184 of record NC_079195.1, read on the forward strand.
CATATCGATGCTCGTCTCTGTAGCATGTATATGTTTTACATGGAGAGGGATAGTCTGCCACTGATAGATTCCTCCGGTGGTTGCTTAGAAACCAAAAGTTGGACAATTAAAACCAGCTGCCCCATGCCCCAAAGTCATCTGTCATCGAGTCTAGAGGCCTCCAAACACATTAGATGGTCGGCTGGTCCCACAAAAAGGACAAGCAGGGCTCTGTACACTGGGGACAAGCGGGGCTCTGTACACTGAGGACAAGTGGGGCTCTGTACACTGAGGACAAACGGGGCTCTGTACAGTGAGGACAAGCAGGGCTCTGTACACTGAGGACAAACGGGGCTCTGTACAGTGAGGACAAGCAGGGCTCTGTACACTGAGGATAAGCGGACCGCCGTACACTGAGGATAAGCAGGGATCTGTACACTGAGGACAAGTGGGGATCTGTACACTGAGGACAAGCAGGGCTCTGTACACTGAGGACAAGCAGGGCTCTGTACACTGAGGACAAGCAGGGCTCTGTACACTGAGGACAAGCAGGACTCTGTACACTGAGGACAAGCGGGGCTCTGTACACTGAGGACAAGCAGGGCCCTGTACAGTGAGGAGAAGCGGGGCTCTGTACACTGAAGACAAGCGGGGCTCTGTACACTGAGGACAAGCAGGGCTCTGTACACTCAGGGCAAGCGGGGCACTGTACAGTGAGGAGAAGTGGGGCTCTGCACACTGAGGACAAGCGGGGCTCTGCAGACTGAGGACAAGCGGGGCTCTGCACACTGAGGACAAGCGGGGCTCTGCACACTGAGGACAAGCGGGGCTCTGTACACTGAGGACAAGCGGGGCTCTGTACACTGAGGACAAGCGGGGTTCTGTACACTGAGGACAAGCAGGGCTCTGTACACTGAGAACAAGCGGGGCTCTGTACACTGAGGACAAGCGGGGCTCTGTACACTGAGAACAAGCGGGGCTCTGTACACTGAGGACAAGCAGGGCTCTGTACACTGAGGATAAGCGGAGCACCGTACACTGAGGATAAGCGGGGATCTGTACACTGAGGACAAGCGGGGATCTGTACACTGAGGACGAGCAGGGCTCTGTACACTGAGGACAAGCGGGGCTCTGTACACTGAGGACAAGCAGGGCCCTGCACAGTGAGGAGAAGCGGGGCTCTGTACACTGAGGACAAGCGGGGCTCTGTACACTAAGGACAAGCAGGGCTCTGTACACTGAGGACAAGCAGGGCTCTACACTCAGGGCAAGCGGGGCCCTGTACAGTGAGGAGAAGCGGGGCTCTGCACACTGAGGACAAGCAGGGCTCTGCACACTGAGGACAAGCGGGGCTCTGCACACTGAGGACAAGCGGGGCTCTGCACACTGAGGACAAGCGGGGCTCTGCACACTGAGGACAAGCGGGGCTCTGTACACTGAGGACAAGCGGGGCTCTGTACACTGAGGACAAGCTGGGTTCTGTACACTGAGGACAAGCGGGGCTCTGTACACTGAAGCTCTATGACACACCCCCGGCTCACACATCAGGATGACTTACAAGCCAGGAGCCTGCACAGAGCCCTGCTTATGCTGCATATTATGCTGTATATTGTAGCATATAGCATAGTATATAGCATAGTATAGTATATAGCATAGTATAGTATATAGCATAGTATATTGTAGCATATAGCATAGTATATAGCATAGTATAGTATATAGCATAGTATAGTATATAGCATAGTATATTGTAGCATATAGCATAGTATATAGCATAGTATATTGTAGCATATAGCATAGTATAGTATATAGCATAGTATAGTATATAGCATAGTATATTAAAGCATATAGCATAGTATAGTATATAGCATAGTATATTGTAGCATATAGCATAGTATAGTATATAGCATAGTATAGTGTAGCATATAGCATAGTATAGTATATAGCATAGTATATTGTAGCATATAGCATAGTATATAGCATAGTATAGTATATAGCATAGTATATTGTAGCATATAGCATAGTATATAGCATTGTATAGTAAATAGCATATAGCATAGTATATTGTAGCATATAGCATAGTATAGTATATAGCATAGTATATTGTAGCATATAGCATAGTATAGTATATAGTATAGTATATTGTAGCATATAGCATAGTATATAGCATAGTATAGTATATAGCATAGCATAGTATATAGCATAGTATATTGTAGCATATAGCATAGTATATAGCATAGTATAGTAAATAGCATATCATAGTATATAGCATAGTATATTGTAGCATATAGCATAGTATAGTATATAGCATAGTATATTGTAGCATATAGCATAGTATAGTATATAGCATAGTATATTGTAGCATATAGCATAGTATAGTATATAGCATAGTATAGTATATAGCATAGTATAGTATATAGCATAGTATATTGTAGCATATAGCATAGTATAGTATATAGCATAGTATATTGTGGCAAATAGCATAGTATAGTATATAGCATAGTATATTGTAGCATATAGCATAGTATAGTATATAACATTGTATATAGAATAGTATAGTATATAGCATAGTATAGTATATAGCATAGTATATTGTAGCATATAGCATAGTATATAGCATAGTATATTGTAGCATATAGCATAGTATAGTATATAGCATAGTATAGTGTATATAGCATAGTATATTGTAGTATATAGCATAGTATAGTATATAGCATAGTATATAGTATATTGTAGCATATAGCATAGTATAGTGTATAGCATAGTATATTGTAGCATATAGCATAGTATAGTATATAGCATAGTATAGTGTATATAGCATAGTATATTGTAGTATATAGCATAGTATAGTATATAGCATAGTATAGTATATAGCATAGTATATTGTAGCATATAGCATAGTATAGTATATAGCATATCATAGTATATAGCATATTATAGTATATAGCATAGTATAGTATATAGCATATTATAGTATATAGCATAGTATAGTATATAGCATAGTATATTGTAGCATATAGCATAGTTTAGTGTATAGCATAGTATAGTATATAGCATGGTATATTGTAGCATATAGCATAGTATAGTATATAGTATAGTATATAGCATAGTATATTGTAGCATATAGCATAGTATAGTATATAGTATAGTATATAGCATAGTATATTGTAGTATATAGCATAGTATAGTATATAGCATAGTATATTGTAGCATATAGCATAGTATAGTGTATAGTATATTGTAGCATATAGCATAGTATATAGCATAGTATAGTAAATAGCATATAGCATAGTATATTGTAGCATATAGCATAGTATAGTATATAGCATAGTATATTGTAGAATATAGCATAGTATAGTATATAGCATAGTATATTGTAGCATATAGCATAGTATAGTATATAGCATAGTATATTGTAGCATATAGCATAGTATAGTATATAGCATAGTATATTGTAGCATATAGCATAGTATAGTATATAGCATAGTATATTGTAGCATATAGCATAGTATAGTATATAGCATAGTATAGTATAGCATAGTATATTGTAGTATATAGCATAGTATAGTATATGGCATAGTATATTGTAGCATATAGCATAGTATAGGATATAGCATAGTATATTGTAGCATATAGCATAGTATAGTATATAGCATAGTATATTGTAGCATATAGCATAGTATAGTATATAGCACTGTATAGTATATAGCATATTATAGTATATAGCATAGTATAGTATATAGCATATTATAGTATATAGCATAGTATAGTATATAGCATAGTATATTGTAGCATATAGCATAGTATAGTGTATAGCATAGTATAGTATATAGCATAGTATATTGTAGCATATAGCATAGTATAGTATATAGTATAGTATATAGTATAGTATATAGCATAGTATATTGTAGCATATAGCATAGTATAGTATATAGTATAGTATATAGCATAGTATATTGTAGTATATAGCATAGTATAGTATATAGCATAGTATATTGTAGCATATAGCATAGTACAGTATATAGCATAGTATATTGCAGCATATAGCATAGTATAGTATATAGTATAGTATATAGCATAGTATATTGTAGTATATAGCATAGTATAGTATATAGCATAGTATATTGTAGCATATAGCATAGTATAGTATATAGTATAGTATAGCATAGTATATTGTAGCATATAGCATAGTATATAGCATAGTATAGTAAATAGCATATAGCATAGTATATTGTAGCATATAGCATAGTATAGTATATAGCATAGTATATTGTAGCATGTAGCATAGTATAGTATATAGTATATTATATAGCATAGTATATTGTAGCATGTAGCATAGTATAGTATATAGTATAGTATATAGCATTGTATATTGTAGCATATAGCATAGTATAGTATATAGTATAGTATATAGCATAGTATATTGTAGCATGTAGCATAGTATAGTATATAGTACATAGCATAGTATATTGTAGCATATAGCATAGTATAGTATATCGTATAGTATATAGCATAGTATATTGTAGCATATAGCATAGTATAGTATATAGTATAGTATATAGCATGGTATATTGTAGCATAGTATAGTATATAGTATAGTATATAGCATAGTATATTGTAGCATATAGCATAGTATAGTATATAGTATAGTACATAGCATAGTATATTGTAGCATATAGCATAGTATAGTATATAGTATAGTATATAGCATAGTATATTGTAGCATATAGCATAGTATAGTATATAGTATATAGCATGGTATATTGTAGCATGTAGCATAGTATAGTATATAGCATAGTATATTGTAGCATAGTATAGTATATAGCATAGTATATTGTAGCATATAGCATAGTATAGTATATAGTATAGTATATAGCATGGTATATTGTAGCATGTAGCATAGTATAGTATATAGCATAGTATAGTATATAGCATAGTATAGTATATAGCATAGTATAGTATATAGTATAGTATATAGCATAGTATATTGTAGCATATAGCATAGTATAGTATATAGTATATAGCATGGTATATTGTAGCATAGTATAGTATATAGTATAGTATATAGCATAGTATATTGTAGCATATAGCATAGTATAGTATATAGTATAGTATATAGCATAGTATATTGTAGCATAGTATAGTATATAGCATAGTATATTGTAGCATATAGCATAGTATATAGCATAGTATATTGTAGCATATAGCATAGTATAGTATATAGCATAGTATATTGTAGCATATAGCATAGTATAGTATATAGTATAGTATATAGCATAGTATATTGTAGCATATAGCATAGTATAGTATATAGTATAGTATATAGCATGGTATATTGTAGCATGTAGCATAGTATAGTACATAGCATAGTATATTGTAGCATATAGCATAGTATAGTATATAGTATAGTATATAGCATGGTATATTGTAGCATGTAGCATAGTATAGTATATAGCATAGTATAGTATATAGCATAGTATATTGTAGCATATAGCATAGTATAGTATATAGTATAGTATATAGCATGGTATATTGTAGCATGTAGCATAGTATAGTACATAGCATAGTATATTGTAGCATATAGCATAGTATAGTATATAGTATAGTATATAGCATAGTATATTGTAGCATATAGCATAGTATAGTATATAGTATATAGCATAGTATATTGTAGCATGTAGCATAGTATAGTATATAGCATAGTATAGTATATAGCATAGTATATTGTAGCATAGTATAGTATATAGTATAGTATATAGCATAGTATATTGTAGCATATAGCATAGTATAGTATATAGTATAGTATATAGTATAGTATATAGTATAGTATATAGCATGGTATATTGTAGCATAGTATAGTATATAGCATAGTATATTGTAGCATATAGCATAGTATAGTATATAGTATAGTATATAGCATAGTATATTGTAGCATATAGCATAGTATAGTATATAGTATAGTATATAGCATAGTATATTGTAGCATATAGCATAGTATAGTATATAGTATATAGCATGGTATATTGTAGCATATAGCATAGTATAGTATATAGCATAGTATATTGTAGCATAGTATAGTATATAGTATAGTATATAGCATGGTATATTGTAGCATAGTATAGTATATAGTATAGTATATAGCATAGTATATTGTAGCATATAGCATAGTATAGTATATAGTATATAGCATGGTATATTGTAGCATAGTTCATTACAGAGCATCATATGATGACAAGATGATTTGGCTCCAATACAACATGTAATACACTTGCGCCTCCGCCATCTCCTCATTATATATTCTTCACGGTTTCCTCCCAGTTTCTTCATCCACCCAGATAATAATCTCATATTATCACCCACGGGCTCCACCTCGTTCACTTCCCTCCTGATACCCACCCAGATCTTCACTTCTTCTCCACTCTCTGGGATCTAATTTGCATATTCATAGGACATGAATCCCCCCCCCCCCCCCCCCCCACTGATTGAGATGCCCCCCGAGTGCCCTTTGGCCTGGTAGTGGCTGCCGGAGGTGGTCGAGAAGCCCAAACCAACCAAAGCTGCTGCTTTATATAATTTGTGCGTGCGACTCCCATTGACATTAATAGTAATTGGGCAAACAGGGTAAACCAAGGGCTCCAGTGTCTCCACTGACTCCATCTGCCAAGTACAGAAACAGCAGTGCCCCTATTGTGCAAACTATGTAAAGCAGCTCGTTGGGGCCACAAGTAAGATGTGGGGTCTGTATCAGACATTTATGGCCTATTCTGTCCAGGTGGGAATACCCCATGCAGCATTCTGGTCCAATGTCTTCTATGAACAGTCGGCACTTTGGCCAGAATACAGTATGTGGCACCAATATCTACCTACAATGACCCTCCCAGTGTCCATCCTTATCGCCTCCATATCCTCAATAATTCATTGATCCATTCAGTAATTTAATATCACCCATTATATATAACCTTCCCTCTATCCACCTCCATCTTTTCCACCATGCTCTATATAGCCACCATTCTGCTTCCACCCAGATACATGTAGGCTACATCTTCTCTCCGTGTCTACAAAAGGTCTAACACTGTGGATAAAATATTTTCTATTGGCATCTCTAACGTCTTCCCCGTCATAAAAGAATAGAATAGAATAGAAAATAATAAAATAAAATAGAACAGAAAAGAATAAAATAGAATAGAAAAGAATAAAATAGAATAGAATAAAATAAAATACAACAGACAATAATAAAATAGAATAAAATTGAATAGAATAAAATAGAATAGAATAAAATAGAACAGAATAAAATAGAACAGAATAGAATAAAATAGAATAGAATAAAATAGAATAGAATAAAATAGAATAGAATAAAATAGAATAGAATAAAATAGAACAAAATAGAATAAAATAGAATAAAATAGAATAGAATAGAATAAAATAGAATAAAATACAACAGACAATAAATAGAATAGAATAAAATAGAATAGAATAGAATAAAATAGAATAAAATAGAATAGAATAAAATACTACTAAATACTAATAGAATAAAATAGAATAAAATAGAATAAAATAGAATAGAATAAAATAGAACCAAACAGAATAAAATAGAATAGAATAAAATACAACAGACAATAAATAGAATAGAATAAAATAGAATAAAATAGAATAGAATAAAATAGAATAAAATAAAATAGAATAAAATAGAACCAAATAGAATAAAATAGAATAGAATAAAATACTACTAAATACTAATAGAATACTCACATTCCTCCAGTTTCTCCATGCCCTGTTCCTGACCATTGACGGTTTGGAGGAAGACTCCAATGACGGTAACAAAATATAAAATTTTCCCCATTTCGGCTAGAAAACCTGTGTGAAAATGTAATAATATTGTCATGGATTGTAATATAATACACAACATGTTTTATCTTCTCCACTTGTCTTCCACTGCCTAAATGGCCACTTGTCTGATGTATCTATGAATTATCCTACACATATATCTTCCTTAAAGGGGTACTCCGGTAGAAAAGAATTTTTTTTTTTAAATCAACTGGTGCCAGAAAGTTAAACAGATTTGTAAATTACTTCTATTAAAAAATCTTAATCCTTCCAGTACTTATCAGCTGCTGTATGCTCTACAGAAAGTTGTGTAGTTCTTTCCAGTCTGGCCACAGTGCTCTCTGCTTCCACCTCTTTCCATGTCAGGAACTGTCCAGAGCAGGAGAGGTTTGCTCTGGGGATTTGTTCCTACTCTGGACAGTTCCTGACATGGACAGAGGTGTCAGCAGAGAGCACTGGGGTCAGACTGGAAAGAACTACACAACTTTCTGTGGAGCATAAAGCAGCTGATAAGTACTGGAAGGATTAAGATTTTTATATAGAAGTAGTTTACAGATCTGTAGAACTTTCTGGCACCAGGTGATTTGAAAAAATAGTTTTCCACCGGAGTAACCCTTTAATATTTCAAATGCAACAAGGTTACTCATATACATTTTTTGTTCAATATTTCTATTGATTGGTAAAGAAGACACAATAGTGGCCAATACAATTGAAGTATAACATTGCAGTATATGTAAATGTATATATAAACCCAACAGACCAATAACAATGGGTTTAGAACTCATATACTGGGGTATCGTACGTCACTATAATATGGAATGATTACGATTTCGTTCCAATTCCTGGAGGGTAGAAAGGTTTCATCTCACCTGAATTTCCGCGATGGAGACAAGTGTGTCCTGCCTGGCGGAGGTGTCAGAGTCTTGGCAGAGGACAGAGAAGAGAAGCTGTAATATAGTCTGATAGAAGAGACGGGTCTAGGCGGGTCCAACAAACAGGTGGAGCATTCTGGGCTCCGATCCAAACTTCTTGACTTTTACTATTCCAGGAAAGGGATAGAATCAGTGGATTCAAAAAGAATGGAGCAATATTCTAGAGAACACATGTAGGACCAAGAACAGACGCTCGATCTATCCTAGATATATCTGAACATGGCCCACGGATCTCCATTAGTGACGTGGCAGAGGTCAATGCTGTAGTCCAGTTGTGTCCAGTTGTGTCCACAATCTCCTCGGATATGGACTCCACCGTTCCGGTGATGTTGTCTCAGGTCACTCAGATCCTGTGGCTAAGGGGGCAGATTCACTGACCCTTGATGTGGCCCCCACAAAATGAAGCTGCAGGGTGTTAGATCTGGTAATTGTGGAGGCCAATAGACCTTGTGGGGCTCATTGCACAGAACGCGCTTACGATGGGTGAGTCCCTCGCGCCCGAGATGGGAGAATGGTTTTACTGAGCCTCAAATTCTAACGTGGTGATTGACCCTTACCTGCACCATTCTCTTTGACTGTCTCTGTATTGGACCGCCATGGTTGCCCATTGGTCTCCATGTTTGTGCCCAGGGCAGCTGCTTCACCACCAGAACTGATCCAAAAGAAATAACGCTCTAGAACTTAATGCTTTCTTTCTTACCGTAGATGGCTGGGAAGTGGATCTGCTGACCTGTGTGGACAATAGCTGAACCGCATCAGGGAGTGGAGTCTAAGGTGCTGCTGGTTTTCACCAGAGCCTGCTCCAAAGCAGGATGGCAGCAGACGGCACTACCGCTACCCCTGACATGATCCATCCACACAGGATGCCCAAATGAACTTGGCAATGAGAAGAAGCGTAGTCAGATGTAGCACGGGTCAGAAGGCTGGCAGCAAGAAGCGTAGTCAGGTCACAGGCACAAGGTCAGGAGTCAGGTCACAAGCTGGAGGTCAGACACACTAATATGGCACAAACTCACAAAACGCTTTCTCTAGTGCACTAAGCACAAAGATCCAGCACCCTAATAGGGAGGTGCCGGATTAATATAGAGTCGGCCCAGCAATCAACCAATTATGGGCGTACTGGCCCTTTAAATTTAGCAATACCGACGTGCACGTGCCCTATGGGAAGGGGATGTGAGTGACGGCAAAGCAGAACAAAAGAACAGCCGGGAGCAGGGAGAGGTGAGGGGACGCCCGGGGCTCGCATGCGGGTGCGTCCTGCATAGCGAATCCCGGAGCCGCTGCAGGGAGTAAATGGGGAGCGCTCCCAGCCGGACAGAACGGCCAAAGCGTTGCCCCTAGCAACGTCCCGGACACGCGTGAGGGGGCGTCGAGCACCGCGAGTCCCGGGACGGGTATAGACAGGAGAGGGGGAGTGCTCACAGCCAGAATGGATGGCCGGAGCGCTGCCCCTAACACCAGTGTTCAGAAATAAATGTTCCGAACGCTGTTTTCATGCTGTGGGGGTCAGCCACGCCCCTCATGACATCACGACCATGCCCCCACAATGGAAGTCTAGACTTGCATTGAGGGGGCGGGGCCGAGACATCACAAGGGGACGTAGCCACCCCCTGCAGCGCGAAAACAGCGTTCGGAACATTTAGTTCTGAACGCTGGCCAGTGGAGTACTCCTTTAATGAACTTGGCAAAAACACATGAAAAGATTAGTGTAGCTTGAAATGTGTCAGCAACGTAACATTAACCTCTTAAGGACGCAGGGCGTACCTGTACACCCTGCGCTTGGTCCCGGTGTTTAAAACGGGGTCACACCGTGACCCCACATCACACCGGGTCGGTCCCGGCTGCTATTCATAGCCGGCACCCTGGGCTAATAGCACGCGGCACTCATTGTGCCGCGTGCTATTAACTCTTTTAGCCGCGTCGAAAATGAAAGTAAACGCTTCCCGGCAGCTCAGTCAGGCTGATTGGGACTATCGAGATAAAATCGCGATGTCCTGATCAGCTAGGACGCGAGCAGAGGCCCACTTACTTTGCTCCGTTGCGTCCGATCGGCGTTTGATTGCTCTAAGCCTGAGCTACAGGCTTGAGCAATCAAGCCCCTATAACACTGATTCATGCAAAACTATGGCTTTGCAGGGATCAGGTTAAAATATCAGTGTGTGCAGTGTTATAGTCTCCTATGGGATAACAATGATCAGTATAAGAGATCAGTGTGTGCAGTGTTATAGTCTCCTATGGGATAACAATGATCAGTATAAGAGATCAGTGTGTGCAGTGTTATAGTCTCCTATGGGATAACAATGATTAGTATAAGAGATCAGTGTGTGCAGTGTTATAGGTCCCTATGGGATAATAATGATCAGTATAAGAGATCAGTGTGTGTAGTGTTATAGGTCCCTATGGGATAATAATGATCAGTATAAGAGATCATTGTGTGCAGTGTTATATGTCCCTATGGGATAATAATGATCAGTATAAGAGATCAGTGTGTGTAGTGTTATAGGTCCCTATGGGATAATAATGATCAGTATATGAGATCAGTGTGTGCAGTGTTATAGGTCCCTATGGGATAATAATGATCAGTATAAGAGATCAGTGTGTGCAGTGTTATAGCCCCCTATGGGATAACAATGATCAATATAAGAGATCAGTGTGTGCAGTGTTATAGTCTCCTATGGGATAATAATGATCAGTATAAGAGATCAGTGTGTGCAGTGTTATAGGTCCCTATGGGATAACAATGATCAGTATAAGAGATCAGTGTGTGCAGTGTTATAGCCCCCTATGGGATAACAATGATCAGTATAAGAGATCAGTGTATGCAGTGTTATAGTCCCCTATGGGATAACAATGATCAGTATAAGAGATCAGTGTGTGCAGTGTTATAGGTCCCTATGGGATAACAATGATCAGTATAAGAGATTAGTGTGTGCAGTGTTATAGTCCCCTATGGGATAACAATGATCAGTATAAGAGTTCAGTGTGTGCAGTGTTATAGTCCCCTATGGGATAACAATGATCAGTGTAAGAGATCAGTGTGTGCAGTGTTATAGCCTCCTATGGGATAACAATGATCAGTGTGTGCAGTGTAATAGTCTCCTATGGGATAATAATGATCAGTATAAGAGATCAGTGTGCACAGTGTTATAGGCCCCTATGGGATAATAATGATCTGTGTAAAAGTTCAATGTGTGCAGTGTTATAGTCTCCTATGGGATAACAATGATCAGTGTGTGCAGTGTTATAGTCTCCTATGGGATAACAATGATCAGTGTGTGCAGTGTTAGTCTCCTATGGGATTACAATGATCAGTATAAGAGATCAGTGTGTGCAGTGTTATAGTCTCCTATGGGATAACAATGATCAGTATAAGAGATCAGTGTGTGCAGTGTTATAGTCTCCTATGGGATAACAATGATCAGTGTGTGCAGTGTTATAGTCTCCTATGGGATAACAATGATCAGTATAAGAGATCAGTGTGTGCAGTGTTATAGTCTCCTATGGGATAACAATGATCAGTGTGTGCAGTGTTATAGTCTCCTATGGGATAACAATGATCAGTGTGTGCAGTGTTATAGTCTCCTATAGGATAACAATGATCAGTGTGTGCAGTGTTATAGTCCCCTATGGGATAACAATGATCAGTATAAGAGATCAGTGTGTGCAGTGTTATAGGTCCCTATGGGATAAAAATGATCAGTATAAGAGATCAGTGTGTGCAGTGTTATAGTCTCCTATGGGATAACAATGATCAGTGTGTGCAGTGTTATAGTCTCCTATGGGATAACAATGATCAGTGTGTGCAGTGTTATAGTCTCCTATGGGATAACAATGATCAGTGTGTTCAGTGTTATAGTCTCCTATGGGAGCTATAACACTGCAAAAAAAAGTGAAAAAAAAGTTAATAAAAGTCATTTAACCCCTTTCCAAATAAAAGTTTGAATTACTCCCCTTTTCTCATAAAAAAAATGTGTAAATAAAAATAAACATATGTGGTATATGTGGTATCGCTGCGTGCGTAAATGTCCGAACTATTAATTAAACCGCACGGTCAATGGCGTACGCGCAAAAAAATTCCAAAGTCCAAAATTGTGTAATTTTGGTCACTTTTTATATCATAAAAAAATTTATAAAAAGCGATCAAAAAGTCCGATCAATGCAAAAATAATACCAATAAAAATTTCAGAATACGGCGCATAAAATTAGCCCTCATACTGGCTCGAACGCGGAAAAATAAAAAAGTTAAAGTCAGAAGATTACAATTTTAAACATATACATTTTCCTGCATGTAGTTATGGCGTTCTCCTCTCTGCAGCGCCCCGGTCAGACCCGCTGACCGGGAGCGCTGCACTGACACTGACGTCGGGGATGCGATTTGCATAGCGGGACGCCCCCGCTCGCGAATCGCATCCCAAGCCACTTACCTGTCCCGGTCCCCGGCTGTCACGTTCTGGCGCGCGCGGCTCCGCTCTCTAGGGCGCGCGCGCCAGCTCTCTAAAATTTAAAGGGCCAGTGCACCAATGATTGGTGCCTGGCCCAATCAGTCTAATTAGCTTCCACCTGCTCCCTGCTCATATAACCTCACTTCCCCTTCACTGCATTGCCGGATCTTGTTGCCTTGTGCCAGAGAAAGCGTTTTGTGTATGTCCCAAGCCAGTGTTCCAGACCCTCTGCTGTTGCCCCTGACTACGACCCTTGCTGCCTGCCCTGACCTTCTGCTACGTCCGACCTTGCTCTTGCCTTGTCCTTTTGTACCGCTCCTGTCTCAGCAGTCAGAGAGGTTGAGCCGTTACCGGTGGATACGACCTGGTTGCTACCGCCGCAGCAAGACCATCCCGCTTTGCGGCGGGCTCTGGTGAAAACCAGTAGCAACCTAGAACCGGTACACCGGTACGGTATCCCTCGCTGACACAGAGGATCCACATCCAGCCTGCCGAATCATAACAGTACGACAAAATTAAACCTATATAAGTAGTGGATCAATGTAATCGTATGGACCTACAGAATAATGATAAGGGGTCATTTTAAAAAAAAAATGCACTGTGTAGAAATGGAAGCCTCCAAAAGTTACAAAATGACATTTTTTCTTCAATTTTGTCGCACAATGAATTTTTTTTTCCGTTTTGCCGTGGATTTTTTCGTAAAATGACTAATGTCATCGCAAAGTAGAATTGGTGGCGCAAAAAATAAACCATCATATGGAATTTTATGTGCAAAATTGAAAGCGTTATGATTTTTAGAAGGTGATGAGGAAAAAATGAAGAGGCAAAAACGGAAAAACGCTGAGTCCTTAAGGGGTTAATGCTGTCATTGCCGAGTTCAATAAAGATGCGTTTAGCTGCCATAAAGTTCTTGATCAGTGTTTGAATCGGAAACATACGGCCATTTCTTCCTCCAACCATCACTGACAATTCCTGGAAAATCACTTCAGTATTGTGAGGAACCTTTTCCCTATAATAAGGATCTTGGGGGAGATTTATCAAATCCTGTACAGAGGAAAAGTTGCCCAGTTGCCCATAGCAACCAATCAGATCCCTTCTTTCATTTTTAACAAAGCCTCTGAAAACTGAGAGCAGCAATCTGATTGGTTGCTATGGGCAACTAGCCAACTTTTACTTTGCACAGGATTTGATAAATCTCCCCCCATTATATGTATATGGGCCGATATAAACAATTATCCTCAGGACAATCCCCTCCAGTTAGGGGCTCTATAAGAACAACCCAAATGAAGGAGGACTCCGTGATTCCCACCACACAACACATCTCCTACAAGGACCCCCAGACAGGAATGAGAACTGAGCGATGTCCACCACACAACACATGTCCTACTGGGACCCCCAGACCATCAGGAGGGCTGAGTGATGCCCACCACATATCACATCTCCTACTGGGACCCCCAGACCATCAGGAGGGCTGAGTGATGCCCACCACACAACACATCTCCTACTTTGACCCCCAGATCATCAGGAGGGCTGAGTGATGCCCACCACACAACACATCTCCTACTGGGACCCCCAGACCATCAGGAGGGCTGAGTGATGCCCACCACACAACACATCTCCTACTGGGACCCCCAGATCATCAGGAGGGCTGAGTGATGCCCACCACACAACACATCTCCTACTGGGACCCCCAGACCATCAGGAGGGCTGAGTGATGCCCCCCACACAACACATCTCCTACTGGGACCCCCAGATCATCAGGAGGGCTGAGTGATGCCCCCCACACAACACATCTCCTACTGGGACCCCCAGACCATCAGGAGGGCTGAGTGATGCCCACCACATTTTACCACAAATATATTTTTTAGTTTTCAGTATATATTATAGTAAACTGAAAGGTGTCATCACAAAGTACAAAAAGAAAAAAAACACCAAAAAGAAAAGTTATGTCTATTAGAAGGAGGAAAAAAACATATATACTGTCAGGATTCGGCAGGCTGGAGGTGGATCCTCTGTGTCAGAGAGGGATTGGCGTGGACCGTACCGGTGGACCGGTTCTAAGTTGCTACTGGTATTCACCAGAGCCCGCCGCAAAGCAGGATGGTCTTGCAGCGGCGGTAGCAACCAGGTCGTATCCACCGGTAACGGCTCAACCTCTCTGACTGCTGAAGATAGGCGCGGTACAAGGGAGTAGACAAGAGCAAGGTCGGACGTAGCAGAAGGTCAGGACAGGCAGCAAGGATCGTAGTCAGGGGCAACGGCAAGAGGTCTGGAACACTGGCTTGGGACATACAATGAACGCTTTCACTGGCACAATGGCAACAAGATCCGGCAAGGAAGTGAAGGGGAAGTGAGGTAATATAGACAGGGAGCAGGTGAATACACTAATTAGAACCAGGCACCAATCAGCGGCGCACTGGCCCTTTAAATCGCAGAGAGCCGGCGCGCGCGCGCCCTAGGGAGCGGGGCCGCTCGCGCCGGGACCTCACAGATGGGGAACGAGTCTGGTAAGCGGGCCGGGATGTGAACCGCGAGCGGGCGCGTCCCACATCACGAATCGCATCACGGCTAGGGACATTATCGCAGCGCTTCCAGTCAGCGGGTCCGACCGGGGCGCTGCGAACAGGAAAACGCCGCGGGCGCACCGGGGAGGAGCGGGGACCCGGAGCGCTCGGCGTAACAGTACCCCCCCCCCCCTTGGGTCTCCCCTCTTTTTGGAACCCGAAAACTTGTGAATAAGGTCCTTGTAGAGAATGTTAACCTTGGGTTCCCCCGACCTTTCCTCAGGGCCGCAATTCTCCCAATCTAAGAGAATTTTTTTTTTTACCTCTGACCGTCTTAGACGCGAGAGTTTCTTTAACCGAGAAGACATCTGAGGACCCGGAGACAGGAGTAGGAGCGACCACCTTGGGAGAGATGCGGTTAAGGATAAGCGGTTTAAGGAGAGAAACATGAAAAGCGTTAGGAATAAAATCGAGAGATGAGTTGGATGGACTTCTTGACGCCAGCATGGCCGGCGAGGTGCGAGGAATGTCCCCACCTGAGGATCTTGAGGCGCTGGCGTGGAGGGACGAAAGTCTTTCCAGGAGGTGTTTGTCTGATGGAAGCTGGGGAAGTGGAGATCAGACACTCAGGAGGAACAATGTGTTGCAGGGGAGCGTCCGTTTCGGAGGCATCAGAGGAACGAGAGAGGGCTAATGTTCTTGTCAGCGGGGCGAGAATGAATCTCAAAGTTAAAACGGGCAAAAAACAACGACCACCTAGCCTGGCGTGGGTTCAGCCGTTGGGCAGACTGAAGATAAGAGAGATTCTTGTGATCTGTGTATATGATAATTGGGTATTTGGAACCCTCCAGCAGGTGCCTCCATTCCTCGAGGGCTAGTTTTATGGCCAGCAGTTCTCGATCACCAATGGAGTAATTTTTCTCCGCCGGAGAGAAGGTCTTAGAAAAGAAACCACAAGTAACGTTATGTTCAGAAGAGTTTTTTTTGTAGGGGTACAGCTCCGGCTCCCACCGAGGAGGCGTCTACCTTCAGTAAGAAGGGTTTAGATGGATCAGGTCTGGAGAGTACGGGAGCAGAAGAAAAGGCAGTTTTGAGACGGTTGAACGCCTCGTCCGCTTGGGGAGGCCAGGACTTAGGGTTGGCGTTTTTCTTGGTTAGGGCAACAATTGGAGCCACAATGGTGGAAAAATGTGGAATAAATTCTTGGTAGTAATTAGCAAACCCCAAGAAACGTTGGATAGCTCGGAGTCCGGAGGGGCGTGGCCAATCTAACACGGCTGACAGTTTGTCTGGGTCCATTTGAAGTCCCTGGCCAGAGACTAAATATCCTAGGAAGGGAAGAGATTGGCATTCAAAGAGACATTTCTCCATCTTGGCATATAATTGATTGTCACAGAGTCTCTGGAGCACAAGACGGACATGACGGCGGTGTTCTTCTAGGTTAGAAGAGAAAATCAAAATGTCGTCCAAGTAAACCACAACACAGGTATATAACAGATCACGAAAAATTTCATTCACAAAGTCCTGGAAGACAGCAGGGGCGTTGCAGAGCCCAAAGGGCATAACCAGATATTCAAAGTGTCCGTCTCTGGTATTAAATGCGGTCTTCCACTCATCCCCTTCCCTGATGCGGATGAGATTATATGCACCTCTTAAATCCAATTTGGTGAAGATGTTAGCGCCACGTAGGCGGTCAAAGAGTTCCGAGATAAGAGGCAGGGGATAGCTTTTTTTTTATAGTGATCTTATTAAGGCCGGGGGACCGTCTTTTTTGGAGACAAAGAAGAACCCCGCTCCGGCAGGGGAGGAAGACTTGCGGATGAATCCCCTTTTTAAATTTTCTTGGATGTAATCCGACATGGCTTGTGTCTCAGGAGCTGACAGAGGATAGATCCTGCCCCGGGGTGGAGTAGTACCAGGTAGGAGATCAATAGGGCAGTCATAAGGCCTGTGAGGAGGCAAAGTCTCTGCTTGTTTTTTGCAAAAAACATCGGCATAGTCCAAATAGGCCTTGGGGAGACCTGGTTTAGGAGGAGCCACAGGGGTTTGACTTGCGGGACTGGGAGCAGACGTGAGGCATTTTTTGTGGCAAGAAGCACCCCACTTCTTGATTTCCCCAGTGGTCCAGTCAAGGGTAGGGGAATGGCGTTGGAGCCAAGGCAGTCCGAGAAGAATTTCAGAAGTGCAGTTAGAGAGGACCAGAAATTCATTTTTTTCTTGATGAGGTCCAATGCACATCAACAGGGGTTCTGTGCGGTACCGCACAGTACAGTCCAATCTTTCTCCTTTAACTGAAGCGATGTAGAGAGGTCTGGCGAGACTGGTCACTGGAATGTTGAACCTGTTAACGAAAGAGGCCAAAATAAAATTTCCTGCAGAACCAGAATCCAAGAAGGCCACAGCTGAGAAGGAGGAGTTAGCAGAAGATGAAATCCGCACAGGCACAGTAAGACGTGGAGAAGCAGAGTTCACACCTAGAGCTGTCTCACCTTTGTGCGGTATCGGAGTGCGTCTTTCCTGACGTGGAGGACGGATAGGACAATCCTTCAGGAAGTGTTCGGTACTGGCACAGTACAGGCATAGGTTCTCATTGCGGCGGCGTGTCCTCTCTTGTGGTGTCAGGCGAGACCGGTCTACTTGCATAGCCTCCACGGCGGAAGGCACAGGAACAGATTGCAGCGGACCAGAGAAGAGAGGATTCGGGGAGAGAAAACGCCTCGTGCGAACAAAGTCCATATCCTGGCGGAGCTCCTGGCGTCTTTCAGAAAAGCGCATGTCAATGCGGGTGGCCAAATGAATAAGTTCATGCAGGTTGGCAGGAATTTCTCGTGTGGCCAGCACATCTTTGATGTTACTGGATAGGCCTTTTTTGAAGGTCGCGCAGAGGGCCTCGTTATTCCAAGATAATTCAGAGGCGAGAGTACGAAATTGGATGGCGTACTCGCCTACAGAGGAATTACCCTGGATCAGGTTCAGCAGGGCAGTCTCGGCAGAAGAGGCTCGGGCTGGTTCCTCGAAGACACTACGAACCTCAGCGAAGAAGGACTGTACAGTGGCAGTGACAGGATCATTGCGGTCCCAGAGCGGTGTGGCCCATGACAGGGCCTTCCCAGACAGGAGAATAACCACGAAAGCCACCTTCGACCGTTCAGTTGGAAATTGGTCCGACATCATCTCCAAATGCAGGGAACATTGCGAGAGAAAACCACGGCAACGTCTAGAGTCCCCATCAAACTTGTCCGGCAACAATAAACGGAGGCTGGATGCGGCCCCTCGCTGCGGAGGAGGTGCAGGAGCTGGCGGAGGAGATGATTGTTGAAGCTGTGGTAGAAGCTGTTGTACCATAACAGTCAGTTGAGACAGCTGATGGCCTTGTTGCGCTATCTGTTGAGACTGCTGGGCGACCACCGTGGTAAGGTCAGCGACAACTGGCAGCGGGACCTCAGCGGGATCCATGGCCGGATCTACTGTCAGGATTTGGCAGGCTGGAGGTGGATCCTCTGTGTCAGAGAGGGATTGGCGTGGACCGTACTGGTGGACCGGTTCTAAGTTGCTACTGGTATTCACCAGAGCCCGCCGCAAAGCAGGATGGTCTTGCAGCGGCGGTAGCAACCAGGTCGTATCCACCGGTAACGGCTCAACCTCTCTGACTGCTGAGATAGGCGCGGTACAAGGGATTAGGCAAGAGCAAGGTCGGACGTAGCAGAAGGTCAGGGCAGGCAGCAAGGATCGTATAATAATGTAGGAAGTGCCAAGGGGCAACTCAGCTCACTCACCACACCGTAATGCAGTCCTGGGCTTCATAGGGAGAGAGCAGGCTGGAGCACGAACACACGGGCCGCTTCCCGTTAATGGCATATAGAAAGAAGGTGAAAAGTTCAGCTCGCTGACCAGAAAATAAAACGTAACCTTTACTGTGGACGATTAAAATCCATGAGGACAAAATTAACTAAATGATGAATAAAAACATCGCGCCGGCGCGTTTCGGGCTGCAGATGAGCCCTTAATCATGGCAGTGCATAAGCGGACAGTGCCCGTTTATATATGAAATACCATATTGAAAAACATACCGGAGAACCAATAACCTCGGAGTCCAGCGTCTGACATCAGATCCGGTCCGACAGGCGCGTCACAGCAAAAGTAAGAACCGTAGTGGATTAATCGCTAGTGACAGCATACCTAAAATGCGGACCGGCTGACGGCAGTCGTGGACAACGGGAACAAATAACAATAATTCAAAGTGGATAAAGGTG
This sequence comes from Hyla sarda, assembly GCF_029499605.1. NCBI lineage: Eukaryota > Metazoa > Chordata > Amphibia > Anura > Hylidae > Hyla > Hyla sarda. The sequence goes on from NC_079195.1 coordinate 2,846,115, forward strand.
AATACCATCTGTATATCTAAAACATAAGTGCACAGTGCAAAATATCCCTTCTAGGTTTGAGTATATACAAAGAAAGGAACAGTAGGAGATCATAAAGGCTGCGGCAAATAAGTCGCCGCATGGAACCAGAAAAAACGCACCATAATCGCAACGACTAGTATGCGATTTAAAAGTAATGATAATGATTGCACAAATGGCATAATAGAGACATATGGAGATGCCACGTTTGTAGGGGAGTTATACTACATCATAATGAAACAACTAAGATAATGTATACCGTGAAGAAAATATATATATATATATATATATATATATTTTTTTTTTTAATTAATTGCATATAAGGGGGAAAAAATGTGCTTCCTTAATAGATATACATGAGGTCATTCCTAAAATTCAACCCATCTGGTGCACGGCAGTCTAGTGATAAGATCCAGAAGGCTTCCCGTGTGTGGACCAGGTGTTCCCAGTTGCCACCTCTGTGGGGTTGTGACACTTTCTCAATGCCTACAATGGAGATGCTCGTGACATCCCCCCCCCATGCACATCTCTGATGTGCCTAGATAGACCTGATATAGAGCGGGACTGGAAGGTGCCGGTGGTGGGTTTGCCTCCACGTAAGTGTTCAGCTATGCAGGTGGCAAGATATATTACATGGTGGACATTACAATTCAGGAGTCCCTTAATTTGATACACTCTTTTTGTGGTGGTAGAAGTAAAAGATTTTGTGGCTGTAACAAATTTGCCCATCGGGCAGCGAGGCTGATTACATTGATAGAATCCCGTAGTGGAAAGCCATGTGGCAGAGCTAGTAGTATGGTTGTATTCGCTGGGAGAGAGTTGGTCCCTTAAGCACCTCGCTCTTCTCACCACAAATCTAACTCCCGTTTGCAGTATTTTAGAGACAGTTGGGTCCTGATGTAAAATGGGTAAGTGACTTTGTATGATTCAGTAGAGAAAGGAGTAGAGAATGTGATCGGGTTAGTGGTATCATCAGAGTATTTACTGATATTCCCATGATTGTGATTGCTGAGGTACTGGTTTCTAGTCTTACTGTCTGCTATGGATTTTGCCCTTTTTAGTAGATATGGTTTGTATCCTCTGTGGTTCAAGCGTTTTTGTATGTCCGCAGCAGAGTCAGCATATGTCATCTCAGTGGATGAGGCCCGTTTTGCACGAACAAATTCCCCAATTGGAAGGTTTTTAACTGTGTGGTAGGGGGTGACAGCTTGTGGCATGTAACGTTGTATTTCCAGATGTGGGTTTACGGTATAAGCTGGTATGGATTTTACCTGTTAGTACATCTCCAGTGAGTGTGATATCAAGAAAATCAATAGTCATACAGTCCATTTTGTATGTGAATTTAAGGTTAAATGTATTGGTATTTAAAAAATTCACAAATTCATCTGCTTGAGTCATGCTGCCTGTCCACACCAGGAGGAGGTCGTCTATATAGCGGCCGTACCACCCCACCAAGTGGTGGTGGGGATTGACGGGCGCATACAGACTGACCTCCTCCCAGTGCGACATATATAAATTCGCCAGAGATGGTGAAAACTTGGCACCCATTGGGCAGCCAAGTAACTGCAGATAGTACCGTTCATTGAAGGAAAAATAATTATTTGTGAGAACAAAACCTAGTACCTATAAAGTGTATTAATTCCTCAGAAAAATTGCTGTACTTGGTGATACGATAATTAACAGCATCCAGTGCTTTTTGATGGGGGATGCAGGGTATACAGTGCTGTGATGTCACAAGATAACCATTTGCATTTACCCTCCCAGGGTATATGTTCCATCGCCTGCAACAGAGTTTTGGAGTATTTTATGTGCCCTAGAGTCCTTGTCACCAGAGGCTGAAGTAAGTGGTCAAGCCACGCTCCTATTCTTTCCAGGAGTGAGTCAATCCCCGCAACTATGGGGCGGAGAGGGGGTGGAAACCTGTTTTTGTGAGACTTAGGAAATCCATGAAATATTGGACATTTGGGCGAGGATGGCATGAGGTAATCTGCTTGTTTTTGGCTAATTATGGTTAAAGAGACACCCTCATCTAAAATGTTCTGTAATTTTTGCTTAATCTGTTTCAGGGGATTAGACAGTAAAGGTTTGTAAGTAGTAGTGTCATTGAGATGCTCCATTATAAGATATTCATATAGAATTTTATCAAGAACCACAACTGAGCCTCCTTTATCAGCTTGGCGTATTTCAATGTGGGGATTTTCAGCTAATCTTCTCAAAGCTTCGCGTTGAGTGGTGTTCAGATTGTGTTCCAGACGCACATGTGAGTTAACCAGATTTTTTAGATCTTTCTCAACTCTAAATTGAAATACATCCATTGATTCGCATCTGGACGCATCCATATCTTTTCCACAACCAACCCCTCTTTTTATCCTGTGGCGTCCAGATGCGAATCAATGGATGTATTTCAATTTAGAGTTGAGAAAGATCTAAAAAATCTGGTTAACTCACATGTGCGTCTGGAACACAATCTGAACACCACTCAACTACGGTTCTTACTTTTGCTGTGACGCGCCTGTCGGACCGGATCTGATGTCAGACGCTGGACTCCGAGGTTATTGGTTCTCCGGTATGTTTTTCAATATGGTATTTCATATATAAACGGGCACTGTCCGCTTATGCACTGCCATGATTAAGGGCTCATCTGCAGCCCAAAACGCGTCGGCGCAATGTTTTTATTCATCATTTAGTTAATTTTGTCCTCATGGATTTTAACCGTCCACAGTAAAGGTTACGTTTTATTTTCTGGTCAGCGAGCTGAACTTTTCACCTTCTTTCTATAAGCAAGGATCGTAGTCAGGGGCAACGGCAAGAGGTCTGGAACACTGGCTTGGGACATACAAGGAAACGCTTTCACTGGCACAATGGCAACAAGATCCGGCAAGGAAGGGAAGGGGAAGTGAGGTTATATAGGGAAGTGCACAGGTGAATACACTAATTAGAACCAGGTGCCAATCAGCGGCGCACTGGCCCTTTAAATCGCAGAGAGCCGGCGCGCGCGCGCCCTAGGGAGTGGGGCCGCGCTCGCCGGAAAAGCACAGATGAGGAACGAGTCTGGTAAGGGGGCCGGGATGCGAACTGCGAGCGGGCGCGTCCAGCATCGCGAATCGCATCCCGGCTAGGGACATTATCGCAGCGCACCCGGTCAGCGGGTCCGACCGGGGCACTGCGAACAGGAAAACGCTGCGGGCGCTCCGGGGAGGAGCGGGGACCCAGAGCGCTCGGCTTAACATATACAAAAATGGTTGAGGATCAATAATGTTTCCCGCGGACAGTATGGCACCAGGAGCAGCTATTGTTGGAGAAAACATAAATTTCCGAGGATTATAGTGGAGTGGACAGAGCGCCAATATGATCCGCGTCTTTTGTTATGTCGCGGCAATCAAATGCTCGGCTTCTGGATTGACATTCATTACATTTATTCAGCTGTTTATGTGGATCTTTACCCCTCTCCGCTCCTCCACCACTATCAGTATCACGGAGTCCCTGTCCCACTGCACTTCTGAGCTCCATCAGCCAATCAGCAGCTCAAGTGGGAACCGTAAAGGCAATTTAATGATTAAAAAAAAAACACTACATTTTAATTTAAATTATTCTAAATAAAATAGTTGTGCGACAATACCAAATATATATATATATATATATGATGCAGATAAGGTCAGGCTGCTCACCACTCTCGCGTTTGCTGCACTATCTCGTGCTACGGACACCGGTACCGCTCCCGGCTTAGTAGAAATCTCACAGAAAAGAAAACGTCCGGCACTCGGGAAGATGCAGGTAAAACTTGTCAATGGCTTTATTCACACGCTTAGGCAGGACACAATCTGACGCGTTTCGCACACTCAGGTGCTTAGTCGTAGATAGACATACACTCAATAATGCAGGTTAAAATACACATGAGTTTGGTCACATGACCACATGAATCTTAATTAAAAACAGTTGGTTACAAAACATGGCATTGGGAATCATGATCACATCTGATCGTTCGGAGAGAGTTCACACAAGGATGCAGACAATGCGGCTTTAAATTTCAAATTTTGAGTAACATTTAAATTTCAATCTCGAATAGTCTAAAAGCTAGTTTATCAATACTACCGATATTCATATTAATTTGGAAGTACATATTTACCGAAATAAACAATTTGAACTATATCTGCACGCCAAGATCCGAAATATTTATGTATAGATCAATAACCGCATAATGTGCATCTCACCGTGTGAACATCCCCCTATAATTTGCGACAATTCAAAATTTATTATTTGTGCACAAGAAACGAAGAGTACATATTGGACCGGAAACTAAACATACGTGATTAATAATAAATTGTATACATCAACTATATTCTTTTATTCAATTTATGCACACGTTAACATTAAATCCAATCTTTTGTTTAACCCTTGCGGGAATCTTGTTCCCAAAAGGAACATCCAATGTGCCTCTCTATTGTATAATTTCTTTCTAAGATCGCCTCCCCTAGGTCCTAAGGTGACTTTTTCTACCCCCAATACTCGTAAATGGGTGGTGTCCCCTGAATGGGACTCCCTAAAGTGACGTGACAGCATAGACATGTTTGTCAAACTACTTTTAGCATCCGTAATATGTTTCCTAAACCTCACTTTCAATGAATTCCCCGAGCATCCTACATATTGCAAATTACACGTAATACATGTTGCTACATATATAATGGATTTAGTATTACAATTGATATACTGATGTATATTGTATGTCCTATTTGTTGTTCAAGACGTTACGGTATTTGAATTTACCATGTGTGTACATGTGATGCATCTAGTATGACCACATTTACGATTACCTATATTCCTCAACCAGTCCCGGTCCTTTACACTTTCCTTTTGACTAATAAATAGACTGGGTGAGACTCTGGTTCCAATAGTGGGGCCTCTCCTGGACACAATAGAAATACCTTCTGATAATAAATCTCTTAATATTGGATCTGTTTCTAATACCGGAATATATCTATTTATTATTTTTTTAATCTGTCCAAATTGAGTACTGTATGATGTCACGAAAAATGGTGGTCTATCTTTACTCGGATTTACATTTTCATTTTTGATTGTGTTTTTGGCTAATTTGCCTCCAACCTTATATGAGTCCCTTCTATTTTGATGCCTATTGGAATAGGATACTAGTTCCTCGCGCCCCCGTCCCTCTATTCTTATTTCTGCTTTTTTTAGTATTTTTTCGCTATAACCCCTCTGTTCCAATCTAGTATGAAGTTCCTCTGCTGCAATTTTAAATTGTTTCTCACTAGAGCAGTTACGTTTTATTCTGCATAATTCACCATAGGGAATATTATCCAGGACATGTCGTGGATGGCAGGAGGAGGCCAATAAAATGGAGTCAGAGGCTGTATCTTTTCTATAGGGGCGAATTTCTATGCCATCACTCCCACTAATCAGCGAAATGTCCAAAAAATTAATTGTATTTTTATCGAAATGTGAGGTGAACCCCAAATTTAAGTTGTTGTTCCCAATATACTTAACAAATTCCGAAAATAGTGTCTCCGTACCCCTCCAAATTATCAATAAGTCGTCTATGTAACGACTGATCCAGTGTATGTTATCATAATATGGGTTTATCACTGAAAATAAAGAGCTGCTCCCAATGAAACATGTAGATATTTGCAAAAGACGGGGAATATTTGGCACCCATTGATGCTCCCCTGGTCTGCAGGTAGAAACCACCATCAAACACAAAGTAGTTGTGTTTAAGCCAAAACTCCGTGGCGATGGCGATAAATTCCTGCAGACCAGGGGAGTATGTGCTGAATTTTTCCATATGGACGGACAGGGCCTCTAGGCCCTTAGACCAGGGAATGCATGGATATAAGCCTATAACATCACAGGTTGCCCATGACAACTGCTCATCCCACACAATTTTTTCTAAGATATTGATCACATGCTTAGTGTCTTGTGTGAATGTGGGGGTGATTTTAGTCAGGGGTTGGAGATGGTGATCCACCCACTCCCCAAGGCGCTCCCCCAACGACCCAATGCCAGCAACTATTGGTCGAAGGGGAGGTGGAAATATACCTTTATGCACCTTGGGGAGTGAGTGGAACACTGGGGTAACTGGATTCTCTACAAATAGATATTCTTCCAGTTTTTTGTTAATTGCCCCCAGTGCTACACCCTCTTCCAATATTTTCTTAAGTTCCATTTGATACGTTTTAGTAGGGTCATTTTTTAATTTACAGTAAGTTGATGTGTCTGATAACATATCTTCATTGAGTTGTTTATATAACCCTGAATCCAGGACAATAATATTTCCACCTTTATCGGCATTACGTATTACGATAGATTTATTCTCAGATAGTTCCTTCAATGCTATACGTTCATTTTTATTTAGATTATCATAAACATTATCACGAGACACCTGTTCATTGAGTTTCACTAGGTCCCGCTCGACCAACTCCTGGAATCTATCCAGCGCCTCCGAACGGGAGGCAACAGGATAGAAACCAGGGTTGGCCGATCGGTAATTATTATTCCGACTATCATCGACAACTGCATTTTCTTTCTGCAAGCAGGTGAGCTGTAATAATACATTTTGATCCTTAAAATTAGTAACATTAACATTTACTTCATTAACATCACCATCGTTCGCTACTGATCCTTCCACAACTATACCTGAAGGTTCCCCCTCCTCATGACTCATAACCCCCTTGTGAAAATGTCTTTTGAGAGTGAGTCCTCTTGCCAATTTATTGACATCTAATATGGTATTGAAAAGTTCAAACTTACTTGTCGGCACAAAATTCAGTCCTTTACCAAGTACAGTAATCTGGTCAGCAGATAAGATGCATGCAGATAAGTTCATTACCGGATTTATCTCGGAACCAGTAGCGAGCGCAGGGGATATCTTCTTTCTTCTATGTTTGCGTCCAGCTCTCCTTGCTTTTGACCCTTTAGGCTGTCGGTCTGGCCCAGACGGTTTTTTGGAACAGCTCCAAGTTCTTTAGAAATTTAAAGCCGCATTGTCTGCATCCTTGTGTGAACTCTCTCCGAACGATCAGATGTGATCATGATTCCCAATGCCATGTTTTGTAACCAACTGTTTTTAATTAAGATTCATGTGGTCATGTGACCAAACTCATGTGTATTTTAACCTGCATTATTGAGTGTATGTCTATCTACGACTAAGCACCTGAGTGTGCGAAACGCGTCAGATTGTGTCCTGCCTAAGCGTGTGAATAAAGCCATTGACAAGTTTTACCTGCATCTTCCCGAGTGCCGGACGTTTTCTTTTCTGTGAGATATATATATATATATATATATATAAAAAAAAACATATTTGGTATTGTCGCATGTGGAAATGTCTAAACTATTAAAATTTTAAGTTTAACATTATTCATCCCGAATGGTGAACGGAGCAAACGGAATAAAATACCAAGAAAACAGAATTACAGCCCAGAAAAAGTGTAATAAAAGGCAAACAAAAAAAAAAAGAAAGAACGAGCCATCACACAGCTCCATAGATAAAAAATGTCAAAAGTGATCAGAATATGGTGATTTAAAGCATTTTATATATATTTTTTTAATTTATAGGGTTATTCCGGGGAACTGAACTTATCAGACACTTACCCCCTATTCACAGGGTAGGGACTATGCATCTGAGTGCACAGGGTCCAACTGCTGGGCCCCCAGTGATCTCCTGTACCGGGCCCACTCTACTTACCTCTCCTCTGCGGCTACAACCTTCCTGGATGTGGGTAAGTGACGGCCAATCATTAGCTGAGGCGGGACATCGCTGCGGCCGGTGATTGGCTGAGTGGGCTGTCACTTACCCACATAAAGGGAGGTGGGGTCGGAGCGCGCAGAGGAGAGGTAAGTAGGAGGGGCCTAAGTGTCTGATAAGTTCAGTTCTCTGCACGACCACTATAAATCATTTTTTTTAAATTAAGTAGTAAAACATTACAAAAATGATATAAATCAGGGGTCGCTGTAATCGCGCTGATCTTTAGATTTCATGCAAACTGAACAGTGCAAAAATCCACGACTTCTGGGGTTTTCCTCAATTTCAGCCAAAAAATAATTTCTTTTCTGTTTCACTGTATATTTTATGGTAAAAAAACAAGTCTTCATGTGGGTCTGTATGTGGAAAATAAGACAGTTATGGCTCTTGGAAGATGAGGAGTTCACTAACGGGGAATGGGTTAAAAGTGCCCCCATTAGTGTCCCATAAAGTAATAGTTCCCCATTAGTATCCCATAAAGTAATAGTTCCCCATTAGTATCCCACAAAGTAATAGTGTCCCCATTAGTGTCCCATAAAGTAATAGTGCCCCATTAGTGTCCCATAAAGTAATAGTGCCCCATTAGTATCCCATAAAGTAATAGTGCCCCATTAGTGTCCCATAAAGTAATAGTGCCCCATTAGTATCCCATAAAGTAATAGTGCCCCATTAGTATCCCATAAAGTAATAGTTCCCCATTAGTATCCCATAAAGTAATAGTTCCCCATTAGTATCCCACAAAGTAATAGTGTCCCCATTAGTGTCCCATAAAGTAATAGTGCCCCATTAGTGTCCCATAAAGTAATAGTGCCCCATTAGTGTCCCATAAAGTAATAGTGCCCCATTAATGTCCCATAAAGTAATAGTGCCCCATTAGTATCCCATAAAGTAATAGTGCCCCATTAGTATCCCATAAAGTAATAGTGCCCCATTAGTATCCCATAAAGTAATAGTGCCCCATTAATGTCCCATAAAGTAATAGTGCCCCATTAGTGTCCAATAAAGTAATAGTGCCCCATTAATGTCCCATAAAGTAATAGTGCCCCATTAGTATCCCATAAAGTAATAGTTCCCCATTAGTATCCCATAAAGTAATAGTGTCCCCATTAGTATCACTCAAAGTAATAGTCTCCCCATTAGTGTCCCATAAAGTAATAGTGTTCCCATTAGTATCCCATAAAGTAATAGTGTCCCCATTAGTGTCCCATAAAGTAATAGTGTCCCCATTAGGATCCCATAAAGTAATAGTGTCCCCATTAGTATCCCACAAAGTAATAGTGTCCCCATTAGTATCCCATAAAGTAATAGTGCCCCATTAGTGTCCCATAAAGTAATAGTGCCCTATTAGTATCCCATAAATTAATAGTGCCCCATTAGTGTCCCATAAAGTAATAGTGCCCCATTAGTGTCCCATAAAGTAATAGTGCCCCATTAGTATCCCATAAATTAATAGTGCCCCATAAGTGTCCCATAAAGTAATAGTGCCCCATTAGTATCCTATAAAGTAATAGTTCCCCATTAGTATCCCATAAATTAATAGTGTCCCCATTATTATCACTCAAAGTACTAGTCTCCCCATTAGTGTCCCATAAAGTAAGTGTCCCCATTAGTGTCCCATAAAGTAATAGTGTCCCCATTAGTATCCCATAAAGTAATAGTGTCCCCATTAGTATCACTCAAAGCACTAGTCTCCCCATTAGTGTCCCATAAAGTCATAGTGTCCCCATTAGTATCACTCAAAGCACTAGTCTCCCCATTAGTGTCCCATAAAGTAATAGTGTCCCCATTAGTATCCCATAAAGTAATAGTGTCCCCATAAGTATCACTCAAAGTACTAGTCTCCCCATTAGTGTTCCATACAGTAAGTGTCCCCATTAGTGTCCCATAAAGTAAGTGTCCCCATTAGTGTCCCATAAAGTAATAGTGCTCCCATTAGTGTCCAGTAAAGTAATAGTGCCCAATTAGTGTTGCATAAAGTAAAAGTGTCCCAATTAGTATCCCACAAAGTAAGTGTCCCCATTAGTGTTCCATAAAGTAATAGTGCCCCATTAGTGTCCCATAAAGTTATAGTGCCCCCAATTGTGTCCTTAAAAGTAATTGTAATAGCCCGCACTCTCACTGTCTGGGGTTCTTTTATAAGCCGGACATATTATGATTCAGGCTGTTTTATTGATCTTAAATAGAAGATAAAATTACATTGAAACTAACAAAAATCCATATGAATATTAATCACACACCCATCGGGTATAAGGGCGGAGGCCACGAGCGGCGGAGCTCTTCTGCATCACAGGTGATTGTGTTTGTGATTCTGTCAATATAGTCGGGAGATATCAGCCCAGACATGGATTCCTTGTGTTATCTTAGAAGAAGAGGTTAATGCTGGTCATTAGACATACGATTTGTACACAGCCAAGGAGCCGAAGGTGATGGCAGAAGGAACTGAGGACAAAGATAATTGTGAATAATAGTGAACAATGTGCATGGAGCATTTTGTAATTTAAAAGCTATACACTGCCCATCACCCACCCAATACCATCCCTACAGTGATCATGGTGGGGGCAGCATCATGTCTGGAGGAAACCAGGCACTGCCCATCACCTACCCAATACCATCCCTACAGTGATCATGGTGGGGGCAGCATCATGTCTGGAGGAAACCAGGTACTGCCCATCACCTGCCCAATACCATCCCTACAGTGATCATGGTGGGGGCAGCATCATGTCTGGGGGAAACCAGGTACTGCCCATCACCAGCCCAATACCATCTCTACAGTGATCATGGTGGGGGCAGCATCATGTCTGGGGGAAACCAGGCACTGCCCATCACCTGCCCAATACCATCCCTACAGTGATCATGGTGGGGGCAACATCATGTCTGGGGGAAACCAGGTACTGCCCATCACCTGCCCAATACCATCCCTACAGTGATCATGGTGGGGGCAGCATCATGTCTGGAGGAAACCAGGCACTGCCCATCACCTACCCAATACCATCCCTACAGTGATCATGGTGGGGGCAGCATCATGTCTGGAGGAAACCAGGTACTGCCCATCACCTGCCCAATACCATCCCTACAGTGATCATGGTGGGGGCAGCATCATGTCTGGAGGAAACCAGGTACTGCCCATCACCTGCCCAATACCATCCCTACAGTAATCATGGTGGGGGCAGCATCATGTCTGGAGGAAACCAGTTACTGCCCATCACCTGCCCAATACCATCCCTACAGTGATCAGGGTGGGGGCAGCATCATGTCTGGAGGAAACCAGGCACTGCCCATCACCTGCCCAATACCATCCCTACAGTGATCATGGTGGGGGGGGGCATCATGTCTGGGGGAAACCAGGTACTACCTATCACCTGCCCAATACCATCCCTACAGTGATCATGGTGGGGGCAGCATCATGTTTGGAGGAAACCAGGCACTGCCCATCACCTGCCCAATACCATCCCTACAGTGATCATGGTGGGGGGGGGGGGGGGCATCATGTCTGGGGGAAACCAGGTACTACCTATCACCTGCCCAATACCATCCCTACAGTGATCATGGTGGGGGCAGCATCATGTCTGGAGGAAACCAGGCACTGCCCATCACCTGCCCAATACCATCCCTACAGTGATCATGGTGGGGGCAGCATCATGTTTGGAGGAAACCAGGCACTGCCCATCACCTGCCCAATACCATCTCTACAGTGATCATGGTGGGAGCAGCATCATGTATAGAGGAAACCAGGCACTGCCCATCACCTGCCCAATACCATCCCTACAGTGATCATGGTGGGGGGGGGGGCGCATCATGTCTGGGGGAAACCAGGCACTGCCCATCACCTGCACAATACCATCCCTACAGTGATCATGGTGGGGGCAGCATCAGGTTTGGAGGAAACCAGGCACCGCCCATCACCTGCCCAATACCATCCCTACAGTGATCATGGTGGGGGCAGCATCATGTTTGGAGGAAACCAGGCACTGCCCATCACCTGCCCAATACCATCCCTACAGTGATCATGGTGGGGGCAGCATCATGTCTGGAGGAAACCAGGCACTGCCCATCACCTGCCCAATACCATCCCTACAGTGATTATGGTGGGGGCAGCATCATGTTTGGAGGAAACCAGGTACTGCCCATCACCTGCCCAATACCATCCCTACAGTGATTATCGTGGGGGCAGCATCATGTTTGGAGGAAACCAGGTACTGCCCATCACCTGCCCAATACCATCCCTACAGTGATCATGGTGGGGGCAGCATCATGTCTGGGGGAAATCAGGCACTGCCCATCTCCTGCCCAATACACTCCCTACAGTGATCATGGTGGGGGCAGCATCATGTCTGGAGGAAACCAGGCACTGCCCATCACCTGCCCAATACCATCCCTACAGTGATCATGGTGGGGGCAGCATCATGTTTGGAGGAAACCAGGCACTGCCCATCTCCTGCCCAATACACTCCCTACAGTGATCATGGTGGGGGCAGCATCATGTTTGGAGGAAACAGGGCACTGCCCATCACCTGCCCAATACCATCCCTACAGTGATCATGGTGGGGGCAGCATCATGTCTGGAGGAGACCAGGCACTGCCCATCACCTGCCCAATACCATCCCTACAGTGATCATGGTGGGGGCAGCATCATGTCTGGAGGAAACCAGGTACTGCCCATCACCTGCCCAATACCATCCCTACAGTGATCATAGTGGGGGCAGTATCATGTCTGGAGGAAACCAGGCACTACTTATCACCTGCCCAATACCATCCCTACAGTGATTATGGTGGGGGCAGCATCATGTCTGGAGGAAACCAGGCACTACTTATCACCTGCCCAATACCATCTCTACAGTGATCATGGTGGGGCAGCATCATGTCTGGAGGAAACCAGGCACTGCCCATCACCTGCCCAATACCATCCCTACAGTGATCATGGTGGGGGCAGAATCATGTTTGGAGGAAACCAGGTACTGCCCATCACCTGCCCAATACCATCCCTACAGTGATTATGGTGGGGGCAGCATCATGTCTGGGGGAAACCAGGCACTGCCCATCACCTGCCCAATACCATCCCTACAGTGATCATGGTGGGGGCAGCATCATGTCTGGAGGAGACCAGGCACTGCCCATCACCTGCCCAATACCATCCCTACAGTGATCATGGTGGGGGCAGCATTGTGTCTGGAGGAAACAGGCACTGCCCATCACCTGCCCAATACCATCCCTACAGTGAACATGGTGGGGGCAGCATCATGTCTGGGGGAAACCAGGTACTGCCCATCACCTGCCCAATACCATCCCTACAGTGATCATGGTGGGGGCAGCATCATGTCTGGGGGAAACCAGGCACTGCCCATCACCTGCCCAATACCATCCCTACAGTGATCATGGTGGGGGCAGCATCATGTCTGGAGGAAACCAGGCACTGCCCATCACCTGCCCAATACCATCCCTACAGTGATCATGGTGGGGGCAGCATCATGTATAGAGGAAACCAGGCACTGCCCATCACCTGCTCAATACCATCCCTACAGTGATCATGGTGGGGGCAGCATCATGTCTGGGGGAAACCAGGCACTGCCCATATCCTGCCCAATACCATCCCTACAGTGATCATGGTGGGGGCAGCATCATGTCTGGAGGAAACCAGGCACTGCCCATCACCTGCCCAATACCATCCCTACAGTGATCATGGTGGGGGCAGCATCATGTATAGAGGAAACCAGGCACTGCCCATCACCTGCCCAATACCATCCCTACAGTGATCATGGTGGGGGGCAGCATCATGTACAGAGGAAACCAGGCACTGCCCATCACCTGCCCAATACCATCCCTACAGTGATCAAGGTGGGGGCAGCATCATGTCTGGAGGAGACCAGGCACTGCCCATCACCTGCCCAATACCATCCCTACAGTGATCATGGTGGGGGCAGCATCATGTCTGGGGGAAACCAGGCACTGCCCATCACCTGCCCAATACCATCCCTACAGTGATCATAGTGGGGGCAGCATCATGTCTGGAGGAAACCAGGTACTGCCCATCACCTACCCAATACCATCCCTACAGTGATCATGGTGGGGGCAGCATCATGTTTGGGGGAAACAGGGCTTATGGACAAGTATGTGAATGCCCTTGAGTGTCCCAGTCAAACACCCAATACCAAACACGTAAAATTTTCAGTCATCTTATTGAGTATTTAGTGACCTCCTCGGCGTCAGGCTGACAGTGAGAACCTGAGAATTGTCCCGTATAACTACATAATGTGAACAAGCCTGAACGACTCTGCTGTAAAGTCTAACAGGATAATGTGAGAGGCGTCCTGGTCAGACCTGTCGTACCGGAAGGTTCCGGGCCCCAGCTTCTCATGCAGGGCTATGTCTTAGATTTCTATCACACCTTTTGCAATGTAATTACATGAAGTTCAGGCCTTTATATTTATGATCAGGGCGGGATGGAGATGATGGAGATGAAGCCCCAGGACATGTACAGAAGCCAAGAGAGGACACATTTTCTATAGAATATATATAAATCCTTGTTATTCACTTCACCTGTCAGTGATTTTATTGTCTGAGCGAATGAAAAGCTGAAAAATGGTCAGAAGCAGCAAAAGGTCGTCTCCAATATCTGTATCTGCCCATCGTATCATTGCTGGACAAAGCAGAGACCAGGGGGGCACATACTTCTGATGCCGGGTCTTAATAACGCCATTGTTGAGAGCTAAAAAATCTAGGTTATCTGGGGGCAATGGCTCCTGTTGGGGGATATACTTGGTAAGTGACCAGTCAGATTTTGCAGTTGATATTGGAAGCAGGAAAACTGGGCTTGGCTATACTGATGTATAGATGTCTGGGTCTGGGAAGGACAACTGGGGAAAGAGGACAGGGCCACGGGGACCAAGGAAGGACAACTGGTCTGTGTGGATAGGGGCCCTAGGAAGGACAACTGAGGAGTGGGCTATTGGGGACCAAGGAAGGACAACTGGAGACAGGGACATGGGAGCCCAAGGAAGGACAACTAGGGACAGGGCCCTGTGGGCCCAAGGAAAGACAACTGGGACAGGGCCATGGGGGCCCAAGTAAGGACAAATGAGCATAGGGCCATGAGGGCCCAAAGTAGGATAACTGGGGACAGGGCCATCGGCAGCTAAGCCTTGCTCATTTCCATGTCCAAGTTTCCATGTCTAGTTTTGCCTATCTTTCCCCATCACCATTAACCATACTGTGGCCCCATTGTAGCCTCAGCTATTAAAGGGGTTGTCCGCTGCCCTGCCTTTCGGAGCTCCACTTGCAGCGTCCGGAAGTTCATTACAGCGGTTGTGCCCCCTTCCCATAGACTTTCGTTGAGGGGGTGGGCGTGACGTCACGAGGGGGCGGGTGTGATGTCACGAGGGGGCGGCCTCGAACATGGAAGCCCGCACACAGCGTTCGGAGTAATGAACTTCCGGACGCTGCGAGCGGAACTCCGAAAGGCAGGGCAGCGGACAACCCCTTTAACTTAAAAAATATCCAGAAAAAATATTCAGCAGGTCCTGTATGTGTAAAAGTACCCAAAGGAGTCCTATCGTGCAGAAAAACGTATCCCCTATACTTTGGATAGTACTCCTTTAATTATATGTAAGATACATTGTGTGGAAGGTTCGGCCAAGATTTGGTTGATTATTATAAAACTTTATTGCAATCTCAGTATTATCAGTGCATTGGTGTGAAGAAACAATGGCCCATTATAACCATAGCTGGCACATTGACTCCTACAGGCACCTGGTACAGTCTCTAATGATGGTACGCGGCCCTCACAGTCTCGTATTATGGTACGCGCTCCTTACAGTCTCTAATGATGGTATGCGGTCCTTACAGTCTGTATTGACGGTGTGCAGCCCTCACAGTCTCGTAAGATGGTATGTGGCCCTCAAAGTCTCCAATGATGGTACGCAGCCCTCACAGTCTCGTAAGATGGTCTGCGGCCCCCTCAGTTCCTTAAGATGGTACACGGCTCTCACAGTCCTATATGAGGGTACGGGGCTCTCACAGTCCTGTATGATGGTACGCGGACCTCACAGTCCTGTATGATGGTACACGGCTCTCACAGTCCTGTATGATGGTACACGGCCCTCACAGTTCCTTAAGATGGTACACGGCCTTCACAGTCCTGTATGATGGTACACGGCTCTCACAGTCCTGTATGATGGTACACGGCCCTCACAGTTCCTTAAGATGGTACACGGCTCTCACAGTCCTGTATGATGGTACACGGCTCTCACAGTCCTGTATGATGGTACACGGCTCTCACAGTCCTGTATGATGGTACACGGCTCTCACAGTCCTGTATGATGGTACACGGCTCTCACAGTCCTGTATGATGGTACACGGCCCTCACAGTTCCTTAAGATGGTACACGGCTCTCACAGTCCTGTATGATGGTACATGGCTTTCACAGTCCTGTATGATGGTACACGGCCCTCACACTCCTTTATGATGGTACGTGGCACTCACAGTCCTGTATGATGGTACGCTGCTCTCACAGTCCTGTATGACGGTACACGGCTCTCACAGTCCTGTATGATGGTACACGGCTTTCACAGTCCTGTATGATGGTACACGGCCCTCACAGTCCTGTATGATGGTACACGGCTCTCACAGTCCTGTATGATGGTACACGGCCCTCACAGTCCTGTATGATGGTACACAGCCCTCACAGTCCTGTATGATGGTACACGGCCCTCACAGTCTCGTATGATGGTACGCGGCCCTCACAGTCTCTAATGATGGTACACGGCTCTCACAGTCCTGTATGATGGTACACGGCTCTCACAGTCCTGTATGATGGTACACGGCCCTCACAGTCTCGTATGATGGTACGCGGCCCTCAAAGTCTCTAATGATGGTACACGGCCCTCACAGTCTCGTATGATGGTGCGCGGCCCTCACAGTCTCGTATTATGGTACGCGCTCCTTACAGTCTCTAATGTTGGTGTGCGGTCCTTGCAGTCTGTAATGACGGTGTGCAGCCCTCACAGTCTCGTATGATGGTATATGGCCCTCAAAGTCTTCAAGGATGGTACGCAGCCCTCACAGTCCCGTAAGATGGTCTGCGGCCCTTACAGTCTCGTATAATAGTCTGCGGCCCTCTCAGTTCCTTAAGATGGTACACGGCCCTCAAAGTCTTATACGATTGTCTGTGGCCCTCGCAGTCTTATATGAGGGTACACGGCCCTCACATTCCTGTATGATGGTATACGGCTCTCACAGTCCCGTATGATGGTACACGGCTCTCACAGTCCCGTATGATGGTACACGGCCCTCACATTCCTGTATGATGGTACACGGCCCTCACAGTCCTGTATGATGGTACACGGCCCTCACAGTCCTGTATGATGGTACACGGCCCTCACAGTCCTGTATGATGGTACACGGCCCTCACAGTCCTGTATGATGGTACACGGCTCTCACAGTCCTGTATGATGGTACACCGCCCTCACAGTCCTGTATGATGGTACACGGCCCTCACAGTCCTGTATGATGGTACACGGCCCTCACAGTCCTGTATGATGGTACACGGCCCTCACAGTCCTGTATGATGGTACACGGCCCTCACAGTCCTGTATGATGGTACACGGCCCTCACAGTCCTGTATGATGGTACACGGCTCTCACAGTCCTGTATGATGGTACACGGCCCTCACAGTCCTGTATGATGGTACACGGCCCTCACAGTCCTGTATGATGGTACACGGCTCTCACAGTCCTGTATGATGGTACACGGCCCTCACAGTCCTGTATGATGGTACGTACACGGCCCTCACAGTCCTGTATGATGGTACACGGCCCTCACAGTCCTGTATGATGGTACACGGCTCTCACAGTCCTGTATGATGGTACACGGCCCTCACAGTCCTGTATGATGGTACACGGCCCTCACAGTCTCGTATGATGGTACACGGCCCTCACAGTCTCGTATGATGGTACGCGGCCCTCACAGTCTCTAATGATGGTACACGGCTCTCACAGTCCTGTATGATGGTACACGGCTCTCACAGTCCTGCATGATGGTACACGGCCCTCACAGTCTCGTATGATGGTACGCGGCCCTCACAGTCTCTAATGATTGTACGCGGCCCTCACAGTCTCTAATGATTGTACGCGGCCCTCAAAGTCTCTAATGATGGTACACGGCCCTCACAGTCTCGTATGATGGTACGCGGCCCTCACAGTCTCGTATTATGGTACGCGCTCCTTACAGTCTCTAAAGTTGGTATGCAGTCCTTGCAGTCTGTAATGACGGTGTGCAGCCCTCACAGTCTCGTATGATGGTACACGGCCCTCACAGTCCTGTATGATGGTACACGGCTCTCACAGTCCTGTATGATGGTACACGGCCCTCACAGTCCTGTATGATGGTACACGGCCCTCACAGTCCTGTATGATGGTACACGGCTCTCACAGTCCTGTATGATGGTACACGGCCCTCACAGTCCTGTATGATGGTACACGGCCCTCACAGTCCTGTATGATGGTACACGGCCCTCACAGTCCTGTATGATGGTACACGGCCCTCACAGTCCTGTATGATGGTACACGGCCCTCACAGTCCTGTATGATGGTACACGGCTCTCACAGTCCTGTATGATGGTACACGGCCCTCACAGTCCTGTATGATGGTACACGGCCCTCACAGTCCTGTATGATGGTACACGGCTCTCACAGTCCTGTATGATGGTACACGGCCCTCACAGTCCTGTATTATGGTACGTACACGGCCCTCACAGTCCTGTATGATGGTACACGGCCCTCACAGTCCTGTATGATGGTACACGGCCCTCACAGTCCTGTATGATGGTACACGGCTCTCACAGTCCTGTATGATGGTACACGGCCCTCACAGTCCTGTATGATGGTACACGGCCCTCACAGTCTCGTATGATGGTACACGGCCCTCACAGTCTCGTATGATGGTACGCGGCCCTCACAGTCTCTAATGATGGTACACGGCTCTCACAGTCCTGTATGATGGTACACGGCTCTCACAGTCCTGTATGATGGTACACGGCCCTCACAGTCTCGTATGATGGTACGCGGCCCTCACAGTCTCTAATGATTGTACGCGGCCCTCACAGTCTCTAATGATTGTACGCGGCCCTCAAAGTCTCTAATGATGGTACACGGCCCTCACAGTCTCGTATGATGGTACGCGGCCCTCACAGTCTCGTATTATGGTACGCGCTCCTTACAGTCTCTAAAGTTGGTATGCAGTCCTTGCAGTCTGTAATGACGGTGTGCAGCCCTCACAGTCTCGTATGATGGTACACGGCCCTCACAGTCCTGTATGATGGTACACGGCTCTCACAGTCCTGTATGATGGTACACGGCCCTCACAGTCCTGTATGATGGTACACGGCCCTCACAGTCCTGTATGATGGTACACGGCCCTCACAGTCCTGTATGATGGTACGTACACGGCCCTCACAGTCCTGTATGATGGTACACGGCCCTCACAGTCCTGTATGATGGTACACGGCTCTCACAGTCCTGTATGATGGTACACGGCCCTCACATTCCTGTATGATGGTACACGGCCCTCACAGTCCTGTATGATGGTACACGGCTCTCACAGTCCTGTATGATGGTACGTGGCTCTCACAGTCCTGTATGATGGTACGCGGCCCTCACAGTCCTGTATGATGGTACGCGGCCCTCACAGTCCTGTATGATGGTACGCGGCCCTCACAGTCCTGTATGATGGTACGCGGCCCTCACAGTCCTGTATGATGGTACGCGGCCCTCACAGTCCTGTATGACGGTACGCGGCTCTCACAGTCCTGTATGACGGTACGAGGCCCTCACAGTCCTGTATGACGGTACGCGGCCCTCACAGTCCTGTATGACGGTACGCGGCCCTCACAGTCCTGTATGACGGTACGCGGCCCTCACAGTCCTGTATGACGGTACGCGGCCCTCACAGTCCTGTATGACGGTACGCGGCCCTCACAGTCCTGTATGACGGTACGCGGCCCTCACAGTCCTGTATGACGGTACGCGGCCCTCACAGTCCTGTATGACGGTACGCGGCCCCCACAGTCCTGTATGACGGTACGCGGCCCCCACAGTCCTGTATGACGGTACGCGGCCCCCACAGTCCTGTATGACGGTACGCGGCCCTCACAGTCCTGTATGACGGTACGCGGCCCTCACAGTCCTGTATGACGGTACGCGGCTCTCACAGTCCTGTATGACGGTACGCGGCTCTCACAGTCCTGTATGACGGTACGCGGCTCTCACAGTCCTGTATGACGGTACGCGGCCCTCACAGTCCTGTATGACGGTACGCGGCCCCCACAGTCCTGTATGACGGTACGCGGCCCTCACAGTCCTGTATGACGGTACGCGGCCCTCACAGTCCTGTATGACGGTACGCGGCCCTCACAGTCCTGTATGACGGTACGCGGCCCTCACAGTCCTGTATGACGGTACGCGGCCCTCACAGTCCTGTATGACGGTATACGCGGCCCTCACAGTCCTGTATGACGGTACGCGGCCCTCACAGTCCTGTATGACGGTACGCGGCCCTCACAGTCCTGTATGACGGTACGCGGCCCTCACAGTCCTGTATGACGGTACGCGGCCCTCACAGTCCTGTATGACGGTACGCGGCCCTCACAGTCCTGTATGACGGTACGCGGCCCTCACAGTCCTGTATGACGGTACGCGGCCCTCACAGTCCTGTATGACGGTACGCGGCCCTCACAGTCCTGTATGACGGTACGCGGCTCTCACAGTCCTGTATGACGGTACGCGGCCCTCATAGTCCTGTATGATGGTACACAGCCCTCACAGTCCTGTATGATGATACACGGCTCTCACAGTCCTGTATGATGATACACGGTTCTCACAGTCCTGTATGATGGTACACGGCTCTCACAGTCCTGTATGATGGTACACGGCCCTCACAGTCCTGTATGATGGTACACGGCCCTCACAGTCCTGTATGATGATACACGGCTCTCACAGTCCTGTATGATGGTACACGGCTCTCACAGTCCTGTATGATGGTACACGGCTCTCACAGTCCTGTATGATGATACACGGCTCTCACAGTCCTGTATGATGATACACGGTTCTCACAGTCCTGTATGATGATACACGGCTCTCACAGTCCTGTATGATGGTACACGGCCCTCACAGTCCTGTATGATGGTACATGGCCCTCACAGTCCTGTATGATGATACACTGCTCTCACAGTCCTGTATGATGGTACACGGTCCTCACAGTCCTGTATGATGGTACACGGCTCTCACAGTCCTGTATGATGGTACACGGCCCTCACAGTCCTGTATGATGGTACACGGCCCTCACAGTCCTGTATGATGGTACACGGCCCTCACAGTCCTGTATGATGATACACGGCTCTCACAGTCCTGTATGATGGTACACGGTTCTCACAGTCCTGTATGATGGTACACGGCTCTCACAGTCCTGTATGATGGTACACGGCCCTCACAGTCCTGTATGATGGTACACGGCCCTCACAGTCCTGTATGATGATACACGGCCCTCACAGTCCTGTATGATGGTACACGGCCCTCACAGTCCTGTATGATGGTACACGGCTCTCACAGTCCTGTATGATGATACACGGTTCTCACAGTCCTGTATGATGATACACGGCTCTCACAGTCCTGTATGATGGTACACGGCCCTCACAGTCCTGTATGATGGTACACGGCTCTCACAGTCCTGTATGATGGTACACGGCCCTCACAGTCCTGTATGATGGTACACGGCTCTCACAGTCCTGTATGATGGTACACGGTCCTCACAGTCCTGTATGATGGTACACGGCCCTCACAGTCCTGTATGATGGTACACGGCCCTCACAGTCCTGTATGATGGTACACGGCCCTCACAGTCTTGTATGATGGTACACGGCCCTCACAGTCCTGTATGATGATACACGGCTCTCACAGTCCTGTATGATGGTACACGGTCCTCACAGTCCTGTATGATGGTACACGGCTCTCACAGTCCTGTATGATGGTACACGGCCCTCACAGTCCTGTATGATGGTACACGGCCCTCACAGTCCTGTATGATGGTACACGGCCCTCACAGTCCTGTATGATGGTACACGGCTCTCACAGTCCTGTATGATGGTACACGGCTCTCACAGTCCTGTATGATGGTACGTGGCTCTCACAGTCCTGTATGATGGTACACGGTCTTCACAGTCCTGTATGATGGTACACGGCTCTCACAGTCCTGTATGATGGTACACGGCCCTCACAGTCCTGTATGATGGTACACGGCTCTCACAGTCCTGTATGATGGTACATGGCCCTCACAGTCCTGTATGATGGTACACGGCTCTCTCAGTCCTGTATGATGGTACACGGCTCTCACAGTCCTGTATGATGGTACGCGGCTCTCACAGTCCTGTATGATGGTACGCGGCCCTCACAGTCCTGTATGATGGTACACGGCCCTCACAGTCCTGTATGATGGTACACGGCCCTCACAGTCCTGTATGATGGTACACGGCCCTCACAGTCCTTTATGATGGTACACGGCCCTCACAGTCCTGTATGATGGTACACGGCCCTCAGAGTCCTTTATGATGGTACACGGCCCTCACAGTCCTGTATGATGGTACACGGCCCTCACAGTCCTGTATGATGGTACACGGCCCTCACAGTCCTGTATGATGGTACACGGCCCTCACAGTCCTGTATGATGGTACACGGCCCTCACAGTCCTGTATGATGGTACACGGCTCTCACAGTCCTGTATGATGGTACACGGCTCTCACAGTCCTGTATGATGGTACACGGCCCTCACAGTCCTGTATGATGGTACACGGCTCTCACAGTCCTGTATGATGGTACACGGCTCTCACAGTCCTGTATGATGGTACACGGCCCTCACAGTCCTGTATGATGGTACACGGCCCTCACAGTCCTGTATGATGGTACACGGCCCTCACAGTCCTGTATGATGGTACACGGCCCTCACAGTCCTGTATGATGGTACACGGCTCTCACAGTCCTGTATGATGGTACACGGCCCTCACAGTCCTGTATGATGGTACACGGTCCTCACAGTCCTGTATGATGGCACACGGTCCTCACAGTCCTGTATGATGGTACACGGCTCTCACAGTCCTGTATGATGGTACACGGCCCTCACAGTCCTGTATGACGGTACACGGCCCTCACAGTCCTGTATGATGATACACGGCTCTCACAGTCCTGTACGTCTTGTTTTCCCAGTCCTGACCTACTCTACTTTTGTAAACAGTGCAGGATTACAAAAAAAGTTATGAAACATAAAGCTTTTTTTTGGAAAAGATCCAATAAACACAAGAAACAGGGCGGCAACTTTTATAAAACAGATTATGGATGAGGCGTATGCCCAATAATTATTTTTCTACATAAGACGAGCGCAGCCTACCCCGTTCTCACACAGTGCCAGGAACAACATAGTCAGATAGATAAGCTGTAAGACACTATATAAGGAGAATATTGTATGTATATATATATATATATATATATATATATATATATGTCAATCATACCAGGCCCACATCAAGTTTGGGAGTGATGGTCTTCTCTTCCCATGCTTACATCAATACATTAGGGTCACTGGGCATAAATCTTGACCCATGGTGGTACCCATCAAAGTATTCTCCTTCAAACTCAAAATACTTGTGTGAAAAATGAATTCAATGGCCGAAAGGGTAAACTCGATATAGCGACATGGCCTCCCTGGAACATTTGCAATGCAAAATGTCAGTGTTTCCCAACCAGGGTGCCTCCAGCTGTTGCAAACCTACAACTCCCAGCATGCCCGGACAGCCTATGTTCACATCACAATGATTATAAAATGTTTATATTTATGCCCCTGCAGCTCTTGTCTCTGTGAGGAGATTAAATACAGGAGCTGTGTAAATAATGTATCCACTATCATAGCTCTGATGTAGAGAACATGTCAACTCCAATACATAGGTTGTTCAACATGTTACAACATTTCAACTTACCTAGGGACACGCTACGCCGCTCCATGTCGGGCCTCTCTAATCTAACATACAGGTCACTGGGGTTGAATGAGTTAATCTGCCACCACATGGGGGAGATTGGGGTTATTTACCTCTCACTAGAGAATCCTTCTGGATTTTACGCTTAGACAGAATTATGTCACTGGTTTGATGTTCTTTTATTAATATTTTCCTGCTTATGCATTGGTTTCTGTTAAAGTGTACATGTTGTGAACAAAAACTTTTTATAAAATGTAGATAATACTATTATATGTGTATACGGTATGTAATATACATTGAATAAAAAATGTGTATATTTTTGTCTCTGCAACTATTGTCTCTGTGAGGAGTTCAAATACAGGAACTGTGGTTGTACAAGCAGGGCTCTGTACACTGAGGACAAGCAGGGCTCTGTACACTGAGGACAAGCAGGGCTCTGTACACTGAGGACAAGCGGGGCTCTGTACACTGAGGACAAGCAGGGCTCTGTACACTGAGGACAAGCGGGGCTCTGTACACTGAGGACAAGCGGGGCTCTGTACACTGAGGACAAGCGGGGCTCTGTACACTGAGGACAAGCGGGGCTCTGTACACTGAGGACAAGCGGGGCTGTGTACACTGAAGACAAGCAGGGCTCTGTACACTGAGGACAAGCGGGGCTCTGTACACTGAGGACAAGCGGGGCTCTGTACACTGAGGACAAGCGGGGCCCTGTACACTGAGGACAAGCGGGGCTGTGTACACTGAAGACAAGCAGGGCTCTGTACACTGAGGACAAGCAGGGCTCTGTACACTGAGGACAAGCGGGGCTCTGTACACTGAGGACAAGCGGGGCTCTGTACACTGAGGACAAGCAGGGCTCTGTACACTGAGGACAAGCAGGGCTCTGTACACTGAGGACAAGCGGGGCTCTGTACACTGAGGACAAGCAGGGCTCTGTACACTGAGGACAAGCAGGGCTCTGTACACTGAGGACAAGTAGGGCTCTGTGCACTGAGGACAAGCAGGGCTCTGTACCCTGAGGACAAGCAGGGCTCTGTATACTGAGGACAAGCAGGGCTCTGTACACTGAGGACAAGCGGGGCTCTGTACACTGAGGACAAGCGGAGCTCTGTACACTGAGGACAAGCAGGGCTGTGTACACTGAAGACAAGCAGGGCTCTCTACACTGAGGACAAGCAGGGCTCTGTAAACTGAGGACAAGCAGGGCTCTGTACACTGAGGACAAGTAGGGCTCTGTACACTGAGGACAAGAAGGGCTCTCTACACTGAGGACAAGCAGGGCTCTCTACACTGAGGAAAAGCAGGGCTCTGTACACTGAGGACAAGTAGGGCTCTGTACACTGAGGACCAGCAGGGCTCTGTACCCTGAGGACAAGCAGGGCTCTCTACACTGAGGACAAGTAGGGCTCTGTACACTGAGGACAAGAAGGGCTCTGTACACTGAGGACAAGCAGGGCTCTCTACACTGAGGACAAGCAGGGCTCTGTACACTGAGGACAAGTAGGGCTCTGTATACTGAGGACAAGCAGGGATCTGTACGCTGAGGACAAGCGGGGCTCTGTACACTGAGGACAAGCAGGGCTCTGTACACTGAGGACAAGCAGGGCTCTGTACACTGAGGACAAGCAGGGCTCTGTACACTGAGGACAAGCAGGACTCTGTATACTGAGGACAAGCAGGACTCTGTACACTGAGGACAAGCAGGGCTCTGTACACTGAGGACAAGCAGGGCTCTGTACACTGAGGACAAGCAGGGATCTGTACGCTGAGGACAAGCGGGGCTCTGTACACTGAGGACAAGCAGGGCTCTGTACACTGAGGACAAGCAGGGATCTGTACGCCGAGGACAAGCGGGGCTCTGTACACCGAGGACAAGCAGGGCTCTGTACACCGATGACAAGCAGGGCTCTGTACGCCGAGGACAAGCGGGGCTCTGTACGCTGAGGACAAGCAGGGCTCTGTACACTGAGGACAAGCGGGGCTCTGTACACTGAGGACAAGCTGGGCTCTGTACACTGAGGACAAGCAGGGCTCTGTACACTGAGGACAAGCAGGGCTCTGTACACTGAGGACAAGCAGGGCTCTGTACACTGAGGACAAGAAGGGCTCTCTATACTGAGGACAAGCAGGGCTCTCTACACTGAGGCCAAGTAGGGCTCTGTACACTGAGGACAAGTAGGGCTCTGTACACTGAGGACAAGAAGGGCTCTGTACACTGAGGACAAGCAGGGCTCTCTACACTGAGGACAAGCAGGGCTCTCTACACTGAGGATAAGTAGGGCTCTGTACACTGAGGACAAGAAGGGCTCTGTACACTGAGGACAAGCGGGGCTCTGTACACCGAGGACAAGCGGGGCTCTGTACACCGAGGACAAGCGGGGCTCTGTACACCGAGGACAAGCTGGGCTCTGTACACTGAGGACAAGCAGGGTTCTGTATACTGAGGACAAGCTGGGCTCTATACACTGAGGACAAGCATGGCTCTGTACACTGAGGACAAGCAGGGCTCTCTACACTGAGGACAAGCAGGGCTCTGTACACTGAGGACAAGTAGGGCTCTGTACACTGAGGACAAGCAGGGCTCTGTACACTGAGGACAAGCAGGACTCTGTATACTGAGGACAAGCAGGACTCTGTACACTGAGGACAAGCAGGGCTCTGTACACTGAGGACAAGCAGGGCTCTGTACACCGAGGACAAGCGGGGCTCTGTACCCTGAGGACAAGCGGGACTCTGTATACTGAGGACAGGCAGGGCTCTGTACACTGAGGGCAAGCGGGGCTCTGTACACTGAGGACAAGCAGGGCTCTGTACACTGAGGACAAGCGGGGCTCTGTACACTTAGGACAAGCTGGGCTCTGTACACTGAGGACAAGCGGGGCTCTGTACACTGAGGACAAGCAGGGCTCTGTACACCGAGGACAAGCGGGGCTCTGTACCCTGAGGACAAGCGGGGCTCTGTACACTGAGGACAGGCAGGGCTCTGTACACTGAGGGCAAGCGGGGCTCTGTACACTGAGGACAAGCAGGGCTCTGTACACTGAGGACAAGCAGGGCTCTGTACACTGAGGACAAGAAGGGCTCTCTATACTGAGGACAAGCAGGGCTCTCTACACTGAGGCCAAGTAGGGCTCTGTACACTGAGGACAAGTAGGGCTCTGTACACTGAGGACAAGAAGGGCTCTGTACACTGAGGACAAGCAGGGCTCTCTACACTGAGGACAAGCAGGGCTCTCTACACTGAGGATAAGTAGGGCTCTGTACACTGAGGACAAGAAGGGCTCTGTACACTGAGGACAAGCGGGGCTCTGTACACCGAGGACAAGCGGGGCTCTGTACACCGAGGACAAGCGGGGCTCTGTACACCGAGGACAAGCTGGGCTCTGTACACTGAGGACAAGCAGGGATCTGTACACTGAGGACAAGCAGGGTTCTGTATACTGAGGACAAGCTGGGCTCTATACACTGAGGACAAGCAGGGCTCTGTACACTGAGGACAAGCAGGGCTCTCTACACTGAGGACAAGCAGGGCTCTGTACACTGAGGACAAGTAGGGCTCTGTACACTGAGGACAAGCAGGGCTCTGTACACTGAGGACAAGCAGGACTCTGTATACTGAGGACAAGCAGGACTCTGTACACTGAGGACAAGCAGGGCTCTGTACACCGAGGACAAGCAGGGCTCTGTACACCGAGGACAAGCGGGGCTCTGTACCCTGAGGACAAGCGGGGCTCTGTACACTGAGGACAGGCAGGGCTCTGTACACTGAGGGCAAGCGGGGCTCTGTACACTGAGGACAAGCAGGGCTCTGTACACTGAGGACAAGCGGGGCTCTGTACACTTAGGACAAGCTGGGCTCTGTACACTGAGGACAAGCAGGGCTCTGTATACTGAGGACAAGCAGGACTCTGTATACTGAGGACAAGCAGGGCTCTGTACACTGAGGACAAGCAGGGCTCTGTACACCGAGGACAAGCGGGGCTCTGTACCCTGAGGACAAGCGGGGCTCTGTACACTGAGGACAGGCAGGGCTCTGTACACTGAGGGCAAGCGGGGCTCTGTACACTGAGGACAAGCAGGGCTCTGTACACTGAGGACAAGCGGGGCTCTGTACACTTAGGACAAGCTGGGCTCTGTACACTGAGGACAAGCAGGGCTCTGTACAGTGAGGACAATCAGGGCTCTATGCAATGAGGACAAGTGGGGCTCTGTACTCTGAGGACAAGCAGAGATAGCGTGGATCCCAGCAGCAGGACCCCCACGATCAGACATCTTATCCAATCATACAGCACAAAAGAGAAAAAAGATCACTGCATAAAGTTCACACCCAAAGAACAATATGAAGTAAGCAAAAAATCTTTATTGTAAACTCAGATATAGAGTTAGATGAAACAACAGAGACATCACAGATGAGGAAGTCGCTATGGAGTGACGGAACGCGTGGGGTCCTGTCCTGTACCAGGCTGCTCCTCCGTCTGTGGTTTGCCATTATTATCATTTACTGTTTTGTACATTATTATGTATTTTTCATGCACATGGGTATATATTATATTATTGTTCATTTGTTTATAATTTATAATGTGCAGCGTGGAGTAGCAGCTTCACCTTGTTATCTTCTGCAGGACAGGTTTTGGGTTGGGGGTTCGTGGCCCCGTCCCATGTTGGGGTTTGCTCATCTGTGAGCTTTTTAATTGTTTTTAGATGTCTCTGTGGTTTCATCTATCTCTATATCTGTGAATACAATAAAGTTTGTTGCGTACTTAATATTGTTCTTTGGGTGTGCCCTTTATGCAGTGATCTTTGTTCTCTCTTGTGCTGTATCATTTTGGCTTTGCTGTTAGTAGCCCCCCTTACATATTATTCATGATAGGTTGAGCCCCCCTTTTTCTCTCCTTGTATCTTATCCAATCAGGCATCTAAAGCATTAGCTGGGCTTTATCAGACCTATCGGACCCACCACAGCATGATTGCAGGGGTCCAATGAGTCAAGATGGTGACCAGAGCTCTGCTTCCCTGCTCCCCAGCCGACTTCTGGCAGACCATACAAGTGGACTGCCGATATCACTGATCATTGCTATGCCTATGTTGTACGTTATGCGCTGGCTGTGAGCGCATGGTCCCGTTACCTGCTGCTGCAGACGGGGCTGGGACTTCCATCGCGGCCGCATGCGAGCCCCAGTCCTTCACTCACCGGGTGTTTCTCCTGCCCCCACCTCTGCCTCTCTGCTCCGGCGTGCGTGTCCTCATCCCCAAGGGCGCGCCGGATCTTTAAGATTTAAAGGGCCAGTGTGCTCATTAGTGTGATTCACCTGTGGCTCATTGATAAATTCCTCCACCTTCCTCACTTCCCTGCCGGATCTTTGTTGCCTTGAGCCTGAGAGAAAGCATTCCTATTATTGCCTTTCTGTGTATCTGATCCTTTGCTCCATGACCTGACTTTGCCCCTTGCCTACTGACCATTTGCTACGTTCCTGACTACGCTACTGTGCCGCCTGCCCTGACCTTCTGCTATCTTGACTACGAGCTGCCTTATCCCTCCTGTGCTTCGCATCTCCTCAGCCGCCTGTGTGGTCGAGCCGTGCCAGGGGTAGCGACTTGGGTGCCGCAGCAAGTCCATCCAGCTTTACGGCGGGCTCTGGTGAAAACCAGCGACACCTTAGACTTCGCTCCCTGGTATGGTCCATGTCATCTGCCACACAGGTCCAGCGGATCCACATCCTCCGGGGTTCCTGTCTTCAGAAACGTGAGTATTACACTATGTAATAGCAAAGACTGTGAAGTTTTTTGTTTTTTTTATAAATGTGGATAAGCCCCTAAACTAATAAAAAATGAAATCACCCTTTGTTCCCATGTTACCAATAAAAAGAAATTGTTTGTTATGTGTGGAAATGTCAGAACTATTAAAATTGCAGATTTTTGTTCGCATCACATCCAAGAAAACAAAAAGTCACTTCTACGCAAAAGTGGTACCGATAAAAACTACAGATCACGGTGTAAAAAATCATCATTGTACACCCCCATATATGGGGTCAGAACAGGAGGATTTTAACCCCTTAAAGCAGTAGAGCGGCAAAAAATTACTTATCCCCTATCCAAAGGAACGGGATAGGGGATAAGTAATGGATGGGGCGTGTCAGCCGGCGCTCTGTGTGGGGGGTCAGCCCGCCCCTTCCAGCAAGCTGCCAGCGCCCTATTCAGGGGATCTGGGGCCCCCAGCGCTCAGACCCCCACGATCTATAACTTATCCCTTATGCTTTGGATAGGGAATACATTATTTTTCACTACAGAACTCCTCTGAGGACAAAGTTTTTTCTTTTTTGCGCTTTCATTTTTTCTTCCTCACTTTCTAAAAATGTTGACGCAGTGTACTTTTTGGTAAAAAAAAAATTCAGTAGATCCATACGATTCCTCCTCTTCTGACCCTATATTTTACTGTATACAGGGATGTATGAGGGTCATTTTTTGTGCTGTGATCTGTAGTTTTTATTGGGATCATTTTTGTTGTGATGGGACTTTTTAATCACTTTTTATAAATTTTTTATGATACATGAAGTGAACAAAAATATGCAATTCTGGACTTTGGTATTATTTTATGTGTACGCCATTGACTGCGCAGTTTAGTTAATGTTATATTTTAATAGTTCAGACATTTATGCACAATAGGAAAAGGGGGATGAGTCAAAGTTTTATTAGGGGCTTATTCATTCATACAATCTTTGGATTACGTATATGTCTGTCTTATTTTAAGTGTTACAATAATAGAAAAGCTGTAACCATGGTGATCGTCCTAATCATATTGACCCACGGAATAAAGAGAACTTCTCATTTTCTACCATAAAGTGCAATGTGTAAAAAAATAAATAAAGTTTCAAAAGTGCAAAATTTTCCCACAAAATAATATTTTTCGGTTGTGCCGTGCATTTTATGGTAAAATGATGTCATAACAAAATTAAATTGTTTGCGCAAAAAAAAACAGAACAAGAAGAAGCCACTTATGGGTCTCTGGGGGAGATTTATCAAAACCTGTCCAGAGGAAGAGTCGCCCAGTTGCTCATAGCAACCAATCAGATCGCTTCTTTCATTTTGCAGAGGCCTTGTTAAAAATGAAAGAAGCGATCTGATTGGTTGCTATGGGCAACTGGGCAAATTTTCCTCTGGACAGTATTGATAAATCTCCCCTTATGTCTCTTAAAAGGCGATGAGGTAAAATGTGGTGGAAGGAAAGGGTTAAAATCAGGTGTTGTTGCCATGGATACAGTCACACTGCGCCTTCTCTAAGTGCAGCCTCAGGACGTGTTCACACACACAGGGTTTTTGTGGTAGAGTGAAGCTCCCAGCACAGAGATTTCCAGATCCCACTGCCATGACGTCTTAAAGGGGTACTCCGGAGCTTAGACATCTTATCCCCTATCCAATCAGTGAGCCGTATATATATATATCTGTACAGGCCAGGCAGACGAGCGCCGATCACTGTGCTGCCTCATCAGACAGATAATGATGCGTTGGGCTCCTTAACCCCTTAAGGACACATGACGTACTGGAATGTCATGTGTCCACTCCCAATCTATAGCGCGGGCCACGGCGTGGCCCCGCGTCATAGCGGGTCGGGCCCGGCCTCTAACAACGGCCGGGACCTGTGGCTAATAGCGCGCAGCATTGATCGCTGTGCCGCGCACTATTAACCCTTTAGACGCGGCGTTCAAAGTTGAACGCCGCGTCTAAAGTGAAACCGAAAGTATGCCGGTTAGCTCAGTGGGCTGTTCAGGATAGCCGCGGCGAAATCGCGGCATCCCGAACAGCTTACAGGACAGCGGGAGGGCCCCTACCTGCCTCCTCGCTGTCCGATCGCCGAATGACTGCTCTGTGCCTGAGATCCAGACATGAGCAGTCAAGCTGCAGAATCATTGATCCCTGGTTTCCTATGAGAAACCAGTGATCAATGTAAAAGATCAGTGTGTGCAGTGTTATAGCCCCCTATGGAATAACAATGATCAGTATAAGAGATCAGTGTGTGCAGTGTTATAGGTCCCTATGGGATAACAATGATCAGTATAGGAGATCAGTGTGTGCAGTGTTATAGGTCCCTATGGGATAACAATGATCAGTATAAGAGATCAGTGTGTGCAGTGTTATAGGTCCCTATGGGATAACAATGATCAGTATAGGAGATCAGTGTGTGCAGTGTTATAGGTCCCTATGGGATAACAATGATCAGTATAAGAGATCAGTGTGTGCAGTGTTATGGTCTCCTATGGGATAACAATGATCAGTATAAGAGATCAGTGTGTGCAGTGTTATAGGTCCCTATGGGATAACAATGATCAGTGTGTGCAGTGTTATAGGTCCCTATGGGATAACAATGATCAGTATAAGAGATCAGTGTGTGCAGTGTTATAGTCTCCTATGGGATAACAATGATCAGTATGAGAGATCAGTTTGTGCAGTGTTATAGGTCCCTATGGGATAACAATGATCAGTGTGTGCAGTGTTATAGGTCCCTATGGGATAACAATGCTCAGTATAAGAGATCAGTGTGTGCAGTGTTATAGGTCCCTATGGGATAATAATGATCAGTATAAGAGATCAGTGTGTGCAGTGTTATAGGTCCCTATGGGATAACAATGATCAGTATAAGAGATCAGTGTGTGCAGTGTTATATGTCCCTATGGGATAACAATGATCAGTATAAGAGATCAGTGTGTGCAGTGTTATAGTCTCCTATGGGATAACAATGATCAGTATAAGAGATCAGTGTGTGCAGTGTTATAGGTCCCTATGGGATAACAATGATCAGTATAAGAGATCAGTGTGTGCAGTGTTATAGTCTCCTATGGTTTAACAATGATCTGTATAAGAGATCAGTGTGTGCAGTGTTATAGTTTCCTATGGGATAACAATGATCAGTGTGTGCAGTGTTATAGGTCCCTATGGGAGCTATAACACTGCAAAAAAAAAGTGAAAAAAAAGTGAATAAAGGTCATTTAACCCCTTCCCTAATAAAAGTTTGAATCACCCCCCCTTTCCCATAAAAAAAATAAACCAGTGTAAATAAAAATAAACATATGTGGTATCGCCGCGTGCGTAAATGTCCGAACTATAAAAATATATCGTTAATTAAACCGCACGGTCAATGGCATGCGCGCAAAAAAATTCCAAAGTCCAAAATAGTGCATTTTTGGTCACTTTTTATATCATGAATAAAAAGCGATCAATAAGTCCTATCAATGCAAAAATGGTACCGTTAAAAACTTCAGATCACGGCGCAAAAAATGACCCTCAAACCGCCCCATACACGGAAAAATAAAAAGGTTACAGGGGTCAGAAGATGACAATTTTAAACGTATACATTTTCCTGCTTGTAGTTATGATTTTTTCCAGAAGTGCGACAAAATCACCTATATAAGTAGGGAATCATTTTAATCGTATGGACATACAGAATAAAGAGAAGGTGTCATTTTTACCGAAAAATGTACTATGTAGAAACGGAAGCCCCCAAAAGTTACAAAATGGCGTTTTTTTTTCAATTTTGTCTCACAATTATTATTTTTTCCGTTTCACCGTAGATTTTTGGGCATAATGACTGATATCATTACAAAGTAGAATTGGTGGCACAAAAAATAAGCCATAATATGGATTTTTAGGTGCAAAATTGAAAGAGTTATGATTTTTAAAGGCAAGGGAAAAAACGAAAATGCAAAAACGGAAAAACCCTCGGTCCTTAAGGGGTTAAAGGGGTACTCCGGTGCTTAGACATCTTATCCCCTCTCCAAAGGATAGGGGATAAGATGCCTGATCGCGGGAGTCCCGCCGCTGGAGACCCCCATGATCTTGCACACGGCACACCGTTTGTAATCAGTCCCCGGAGCGTGTTCGCTCCGGGTCTGATTACCGGCGACCACAGGGCCGGTGGTGTGTGACATCACGCCTCCGCCCCCGTGTCACCTCACACTTCGCTCCTCAATGCAAGCCTACGGGAGGGGGCGTGACAGCTATCACGCCCCCTCACGTAGGCTTGTATTGAAGGGCGGAGCGTGAAGTCACACGGGGGCGGAGGCGTGACGTCACACACCGCCGGCCCTGTGGTCGCCGGTAATCAGACCCGGAGCGAACACGCTCCGGGGACTGATTACAAACGGGGTGCCGCGTGCAAGATCATGGGGGTCTCCAGCGGCGGGACTCCCGCGATCAGGCATCTTATCCCCTATCCTTTGGAGAGGGGATAAGATGTCTAAGCACTGGAGTACCCCTTTAAGGAGCCAAACGCATCATTATCCGTCTGATGAGGCAGCACAGTGATCGGCGCTCGTCTGCCCAGCCTGTACAGATATATATATACACGGCTCACTGATACATATATATATATACACAGCTCACTGATCAGCGCTCATCTGCCCGGCCTGTACATATATATAGAGCTCACTGATCAGCGCTCATCTGCCCGGCCTGTACATATACACAGCTCACTGATCGGCGCTCATCTGCCCGGCCTGTACATATACACGGCTCACTGATCGGCGCTCATCTGTCCAGCCTGTACATATACACGGCTCACTGATCGGCACTCATCTGCCCGGCCTGTACATATACACGGCTCACTGATCGGCACTCATCTGCCCGGCCTGTACATATACACGGCTCACTGATCGGCGCTCATCTGCCCGGCCTGTACATATACACGGCTCACTGATCGGGGCTCATCTGTCCGGCCTGTACATATACACGGCTCACTGATCGGGGCTCATCTGTCCGGCCTGTACATATACACGGCTCACTGATCGGCGCTCATCTGCCCGGCCTGTACATATACACGGCTCACTGATCGGCGCTCATCTGCCCGGCCTGTACATATATATAGAGCTCACTGATCGGCGCTCATCTGCCCGGCCTGTACATATATATAGAGCTCACTGATCGGCGCTCATCTGCCCGGCCTGTACATATACACGGCTCTCTGATTGGCGCTCATCTGCCCGGCCTGTACATATACACAGCTCACTGATCGGGGCTCATCTGTCCGGCCTGTACATATACACGGCTCACTGATCGGGGCTCATCTGTCCGGCCTGTACATATACACGGCTCACTGATCGGCGCTCATCTGCCCGGCCTGTACATATATATAGAGCTCACTGATCGGCGCTCATCTGCCCGGCCTGTACATATATATAGAGCTCACTGATCGGCGCTCATCTGCCCGGCCTGTACATATATATAGAGCTCACTGATCGGCGCTCATCTGCCCGGCCTGTACATATATATAGAGCTCACTGATCGGCGCTCATCTGCCCGGCCTGTACATATACACGGCTCACTGATTGGCGCTCATCTGCCCGGCCTGTACATATACACGGCTCACTGATCGGCGCTCATCTGCCCGGCCTGTACATATACGCAGCTCACTGATCGGCGCTCATCTGCCCGGCCTGTACATATACACGGCTCACTGATACACACATATATATATATATATGTATATATATATATACACGGCTCACTGATCGGCGCTCATCAGCCCGGCCTGTACATATACACAGCTCACTGATCGGCGCTCATCTGCCCGGCCTGTACATATACACAGCTCACTGATCGGCGCTCATCTGCCCGGCCTGTACATATATATATATATATACACGGCTCACTGATCGGCGCTCATCTGCCCGGCCTGTACATATACACAGCTCACTGATCGGCGCTCATCTGCCCGGCCTGTACATATATATATATACACGGCTCACTGATCGGCGCTCATCTGCCCGGTCTGTACATATATATACACGGCTCACTGATCGGCGCTCATCTGCCCGGCCTGTACATATACACAGCTCACTGATCGGCGCTCATCTGCCCGGCCTGTACATATACACGGCTCACTGATACATATACATATATACACGGCTCACTGATCGGCGCTCATCAGCCCGGCCTGTACATATACACAGCTCACTGATCGGCGCTCATCTGCCCGGCCTGTACATATACACAGCTCACTGATCGGCGCTCATCTGCCCAGCCTGTACATATACACAGCTCACTGATCGGCGCTCATCTGCCCGGTCTGTACATATATATACACGGCTCACTGATCGGCGCTCATCTGCCCGGCCTGTACATATACACGGCTCACTGATCGGCGCTCATCAGCCCGGCCTGTACATATACACAGCTCACTGATCGGCGCTCATCTGCCCGGCCTGTACATATATATATATATATATATACACGGCTCACTGATCGGCGCTCATCTGCCCGGCCTGTACATATACACAGCTCACTGATCGGCGCTCATCTGCCCGGCCTGTACATATATATATATATACACGGCTCACTGATCGGCGCTCATCTGCCCGGTCTGTACATATATATACACGGCTCACTGATCGGCGCTCATCTGCCCGGCCTGTACATATACACAGCTCACTGATCGGCGCTCATCTGCCCGGCCTGTACATATACACGGCTCACTGATACATATACATATATACACGGCTCACTGATCGGCGCTCATCAGCCCGGCCTGTACATATACACAGCTCACTGATCGGCGCTCATCTGCCCGGCCTGTACATATACACGGCTCACTGATCGGCGCTCATCTGCCCGGCCTGTACATATACACAGCTCACTGATCGGCGCTCATCAGCCCGGCCTGTACATATACACAGCTCACTGATCGGCGCTCATCTGCCCGGCCTGTACATATACACGGCTCACTGATCGGCGCTCATCAGCCCGGCCTGTACATATACACAGCTCACTGATCGGCGCTCATCTGCCCGGCCTGTACATATACACGGCTCACTGATCGGCGCTCATCTGCCCGGCCTGTACATATACACGGCTCACTGATCGGCGCTCATCTGCCCGGCCTGTACATATATATAGAGCTCACTGATCGGCGCTCATCTGCCCGGCCTGTACATATACACAGCTCACTGATCGGCGCTCATCTGCCCGGCCTGTACATATACACGGCTCACTGATCGGCGCTCAACTGCCCGGCCTGTACATATATATAGAGCTCACTGATCGGCGCTCATCTGCCCGGCCTGTACATATACACAGCTCACTGATCGGCGCTCATCTGCCCGGCCTGTACATATATATACACGGCTCACTGATCGGCGCTCATCTGCCCGGCCTGTACATATACACGGCTCACTGATCGGCGCTCATCTGCCCGGCCTGTACATATACACAGCTCACTGATCGGCGCTCATCTGCCCGGCCTGTACATATACACAGCTCACTGATCAGCGCTCATCTGCCCGGCCTGTACATATACACGGCTCACTGATCGGCGCTCATCTGCCCGGCCTGTACATATACACGGCTCACTGATCGGCGCTCATCAGCCCGGCCTGTACATATACACAGCTCACTGATCGGCGCTCATCTGCCCGGCCTGCACATATACACGGCTCACTGATCGGCGCTCATCTGCCCGGCCTGTACATATACACGGCTCACTGATCGGCGCTCATCTGCCCGGCCTGTACATATACACGGCTCACTGATCGGCGCTCATCTACCCGGCCTGTACATATATATAGAGCTCACTGA
This sequence comes from Hyla sarda, assembly GCF_029499605.1. Lineage (NCBI taxonomy): Eukaryota > Metazoa > Chordata > Amphibia > Anura > Hylidae > Hyla > Hyla sarda. The sequence continues at coordinate 2,883,455 of NC_079195.1, forward strand.
TCGGCGCTCATCTGCCCGGCCTGTACATATACACAGCTCACTGATCGGCGCTCATCTGCCCGGCCTGTACATATACACGGCTCACTGATCGGCGCTCAACTGCCCGGCCTGTACATATATATAGAGCTCACTGATCGGCGCTCATCTGCCCGGCCTGTACATATACACAGCTCACTGATCGGCGCTCATCTGCCCGGTCTGTACATATATATACATATATATATACACGGCTCACTGATCGGCGCTCATCTGCCCGGCCTGTACATATATATACACAGCTCACTGATCGGCGCTCATCTGCCCGGCCTGTACATATACATGGCTCACTGATCGGCGCTCATCAGCCCGGCCTGTACATATACACGGCTCACTGATCGGCGCTCATCTTCCCGGCCTGTACATATACACGGCTCACTGATCGGCGCTCATCTGCCCGGCCTGTACATATACACGGCTCACTGATCGGCGCTCATCTGCCCGGCCTGTACATATACACGGCTCACTGATCGGCGCTCATCTGCCCGGCCTGTACATATATATATATATATATATATATACACGGCTCACTGATCGGCGCTCATCTGCCCGGCCTGTACATATATATAGAGCTCACTGATCAGCGCTCATCTGCCCGGCCTGTACATATATATAGAGCTCACTGATTGGCGCTCATCTGCCCGGCCTGTACATATACACGGCTCACTGATTGGCGCTCATCTGCCCGGCCTGTACATATACGCAGCTCACTGATCGGCGCTCATCTGCCCGGCCTGTACATATACACGGCACACTGATCGGCGCTCATCTGCCCGGCCTGTACATATACACGGCTCACTGATCGGCGCTCATCTGCCCGGCCTGTACATATATATAGAGCTCACTGATCGGCGCTCATCTGCCCGGCCTGTACATATACACGGCTCACTGATCGGCGCTCATCTGCCCGGCCTGTACATATACACAGCTCACTGATCGGCGCTCATCTGCCCGGCCTGTACATATACACGGCACACTGATCGGCGCTCATCTGCCCGGCCTGTACATATACACGGCACACTGATCGGCGCTCATCTGCCCGGCCTGTACATATACACGGCACACTGATCGGCGCTCATCTGCCCGGCCTGTACATATACACGGCTCACTGATCGGCGCTCATCTGTCCAGCCTGTACATATACACAGCTCACTGATCGGCGCTCATCTGCCCGGCCTGTACATATATATAGAGCTCACTGATCGGCGCTCATCTGCCCGGCCTGTACATATACACAGCTCACTGATCGGCGCTCATCTGCCCGGCCTGTACATATACACAGCTCACTGATCGGCGCTCATCTGCCCGGCCTGTACATATACACAGCTCACTGATCGGCGCTCATCTGCCCGGCCTGTACATATACACGGCTCACTGATCGGCGCTCATCTGCCCGGCCTGTACATATATATACAAGGCTCACTGATCGGCGCTCATCTGCCCGGTCTGTACATATATATATATACACGGCTCACTGATCGGCGCTCATCTGCCCGGCCTGTACATATACACAGCTCACTGATCGGCGCTCATCTGCCCGGCCTGTACATATACACAGCTCACTGATCGGCGCTCATCTGCCCGGCCTGTACATATACACGGCACACTGATCGGCGCTCATCTGCCCGGCCTGTACATATACACGGCTCACTGATCGGCGCTCATCTGCCCGGTCTGTACATATATATACACGGCTCACTGATCGGCGCTCATCTGCCCGGCCTGTACATATACACAGCTCACTGATCGGCGCTCTATTACTTCTCCTGCGGGCGGGGCTTTCTCTGCCTCACAACTACATTACCCACAATCCCGCGGGGCTCTGCTCACACTGCTGCTCACCAGCGGCCACTACAGGCAGAGAAGTGCTGCAGCGGATCACACAGAATTAGACGAGTGGAACGCAGGAGCCGGAAGTGGGCCGTGACGTATTTCCGGTAGATGTAATGTATTGGGAGAGCATCAGAGGAGATGCAGGTGAGTCCTGTCTGATGATGTCATCTACATCCCTGCCCGGACACCTCCGAGAACTACAAGTCCCATCATCCTTACGACTGCAACTTCATATATTACATAAATCATCCCCTGAAACCTACAATTCCCATCATCCCCTGAAACCTACAATTCCCATCATCCCCTGACACCTACAACTACAAGTCCCATCATCCTCCTGACCCCTACAACTACAAGTCCCATCATCCCCTGACACCAACAACTACAAGTCCCATCATCCCCTGACACCTACAACTACAAGTCCCATCATCCCCCTGACACCTACAACTACAAGTCCCATCATCCCCCTGACACCTACAACTACAAGTCCCATCATCCCCTGACACCTACAACTACAAGTCCCATCATCCCCTGACACCTACAACTACAAGTCCCATCATCCCCCTGACACCTACAGCTACAAGTCCCATCATCCCCTGACACCTACAACTACAAGTCCAATCATCCCCTGACACCTACAACTACAAGTCCCATCATCCCCTGACACCTACAACTACAAGTCCAATCATCCCCTGACACCTACAACTACAAGTCCCATCATCCTCCTGACACCTACAACTACTAGTCCCATCATCCCCTGACACCAACAACTACAAGTCCCATCATCCCCTGACACCTACAACTACAAGTCCTATCATCCCCTGACACCTACAACTACAAGTCCCATCATCCCCCTGACACCTACAACTACAAGTCCCATCATCCTCCTGACACCTACAACTACAAGTCCCATCATCCTCCTGACACCTACAACTACAAGTCCCATCATCCTCCTGACACCTACAACTACAAGTCCCATCATCCTCCTGACACCTACAACTACAAGTCCCATCATCCCCTGACAGCTACAACTACAAGTCCCATCATCCCCCTGACCCCTACAACTACAAGTCCCATCAACCTCCTGACACCTACAACTACAAGTCCCATCAACCTCCTGACACCTACAACTACAAGTCCCATCATCCCCCTGACACCTACAACTACAAGTCCCATCATCCCCTTGACCCCTACAACTACAAGTCCCATCATCCTCCTGACAGCTACAACTACAAGACCCATCAGCCTCCTGACACCTACAAGACCCATCATCCTCCTGACACCTACAACTACAAGTCCTATCATCCCCTGACAGCTACAACTACAAGTCCCATCATCCTCCTGACACCTACAACTACAAGTCCCATCATCCCCCTGACCCCTACAACTACAAGTCCCATCATCCTCCTGACAGCTACAACTACAAGACCCATCATCCTCCTGACACCTACAACTACAAGTCCTATCATATCCCTGACACCTACAACTACAAGTCCTATCATCCCCCTGACACCTACAACTACAAGTCCCATCATATCCCTGACACCTACAACTACAAGTCCCATCATCCCCCTGACGCTTACAACTACAAGTCCCATCATCCCCTGACACCAACAACTACAAGTCCCATCATCCCCCTGACACCTACAACTACAAGTCCCATCATCCTCCTGACAGCTACAACTACAAGACCATCAGCCTCCTGACACCTACAACTACAAGTCCTATCATCCCCCTGACACCTACAATTACAAGTCCAATCATCCCCCGACTCCAACAACTACAAGTCCCATCATCCTCCTGACACCTACAACTACAAGTCCCATAATCCCACTGACACCTACAACTCCCATCATCCCCTGACACCTACAACTACAAGTCCCATCATCACCCTGACACCTACAACTGCAAGTCCCATCATCCCCCTGACACCTACAAGTCCCATCATCCCCTGACACCTACAACTACAAGTCCCATCATCCCCTGACACCTACAACTACAAGTCCCATCATCCCCTGACACCTACAACTACAAGTCCCATCATCCTCCTGACCCCTACAACTACTAGTCCCATCATCCCCTGACACCTACAACTACAAGTCCCATCATCCCCCTGACACCTACAACTACAAGTCCCATCATCTCCTGACACCTACAACTACAAGTCCCATCATCCCCCTGACACCTACAACTACAAGTCCCATCATCCCCTGACACCTACAACTACAAGTCCCATCATCCCCCTGACACCAACAACTACAAGTCCCATCATCCCCTGACACCAACAACTACAAGTCCCATCATCCCCTGACACCTACAACTACAAGTCCCATCATCCTCCTGACACCTACAACTACAAGTCCCATCATCCCCCTGACACCTACAAGTCCCATCATCCCCTGACACCTACAACTACAAGTCCCATCATCCTCCTGACAACTACACCTACAAGTCCCATCATCCCCTGACAACTACAACTACAAGGCCCATCATCCTCCTGACACCTACAACTACAAGTCCCATCATCCTCTGACAACTACAAGTCCCATCATCCCCTGACAACTACACCTACAAGTCCCATCATCCCCTGACAACTACACCTACAAGTCCCATCATCCCCTGACAACTACACCTACAAGTCCCATCATCCCCTGACAACTACACCTACAAGTCCCATCATCCTCTGACAACTACAACTACAAGTCCCATCATCCTCCTGACAACTACACCTACAAGTCCCATCATCCCCTGAAAACTACACCTACAAGTTCCATCATCCCCCTGACACCTACAACTACAAGTCCCATCATCCCCTGACACCTACAACTACAAGTCCCATCATCCCCTGACACCTACAACTACAAGTCCCATCATCCCCCTGACACCTACAACTACAAGTCCCATCATCCCCTTGACACCTACATCTACAAGTCCCATCATCCTCTGACACCTACAACTACAAGTCCCATCATCCCCTGACACCTACAACTACAAGTCCCATCATCCCCTGACACCTACATCTACAAGTTCCATCATCCCTCTGACACCTACAACTACAAGTCCCATCATCCCTCTGACACCTACAACTACAAGTCCCATCATCCCCTGACACCTACAACTACAAGTCCCATCATCCTCCTGACCCCTACAACTACAAGTCCCATCATCCTCCTGACCCCTACAACTACAAGTCCCATCATCCTCCTGACACCTACAACTACAAGTCCCATCATCCTCCTGACACCTACAACTACAAGTCCCATCATCCCCTGACAGCTACAACTACAAGTCCCATCATCCCCCTGACCCCTACAACTACAAGTCCCATCAACCTCCTGACACCTACAATTACAAGTCCCATCATCCCCTGACACCTACAACTACAAGTCCCATCATCCCTCTGACACCTACAACTACAAATCCCATCATTCTCCTGACACCTACAACTACAAGTCCCATCATCCCCTGACACCTACAACTACAAGTCCCATCATCCTCTGACACCTACAACTACAAGTCCCATCATTCTCCTGACACCTACAACTACAAGTCCAATCATCCCCTGACACCTACAACTACAAGTCCCATCATCTCCTGACACCTACAACTACAAGTCCAATCATCCCCCTGACCCCTACAACTACAAGTCCCATCATCCCCCTGACACCAACAACTACAAGTCCCATCATCCCCCTGACACCAACAACTACAAGTCCCATCATCCTCCTGACACCAACAACTACAAGTCCCATCATCCCCTGACACCTACAACTACAAGTCCCATCATCCCCTGACACCTACAACTACAAGTCCCATCATCCCCCTGACACCTACAGCTACAAGTTTGTAGTTTTGCAACAGCAACCCCCTAATGTTCCATCTTGTTTTTAGTCATACTATAAACCAAGACAAGATGGAGGAGAGTCACATGCAAGAGAAGATACTGAGCCTCACCCTGGAGATCATCTACCTGCTGACCGGAGAGGTGAGGGATTGTGGGAAATGGTCACATGACCTCTTATCTCTAGGGATAATACAGGACATGACCGGAGAGGTGAGGGATTGTGGGAAATGGTCACATGACCTCTTATCTCTAGGGATAATACAGGACATGACCGGAGAGGTGAGGGATTGTGGGAAATGGTCACATGACCTCACTCTTATCTCTAGGGATAATACAGGACATGACCAGAGAGGTGAGGGATTGTGGGAAATGGTCACATGACCTCTTATCTCTAGGGATAATACAGGTCATGACCGGAGAGGTGAGGGATTGTGGGAAATGGTCACATGACCTCACTCTTATCTCTAGGAATAATACAGGACATGACCGGAGAGGTGAGGGATTGTGGGACATGGTCACATGACCTCTTATCTCTAGGGATAATACAGGACATGACCGGAGAGGTGAGGGATTGTGGGAAATGGTCACATGACCTCTTATCTCTAGGGATAATACAGGACATGATCGGAGAGGTGAGGGATTGTGGGAAATGGTCACATGACCTCACTCTTATCTCTAGGGATAATACAGGACATGACCGGAGAGGTGAGGGATTGTGGGAAATGGCCACATGACCTCACTCTTATCTCTAGGAATAATACAGGACATGACCGGAGAGGTGAGGGATTGTGGGAAATGGTCACATGACCTCACTCTTATCTCTAGGGATAATACAGGACATGACCGGAGAGGTGAGGGATTGTGGGAAATGGCCACATGACCTCACTCTTATCTCTAGGGATAATACAGGACATGACCGGAGAGGTGAGGGATTGTGGGAAATGGTCACATGACCTCTTATCTCTAGGGATAATACAGGACATGACCGGAGAGGTGAGGGATTCTGGGAAATGGTCACATGACCTCACTCTTATCTCTAGGGATAATACAGGACATGACCGGAGAGGTGAGGGATTGTGGGAAATGGTCACATGACCTCTTATCTCTAGGGATAATACAGGACATGACCGGAGAGGTGAGGGATTGTGGGAAATGGTCACATGACCTCACTCTTATCTCTAGGGATAATACAGGACATGACCGGAGAGGTGAGGGATTGTGGGAAATGGTCACATGACCTCTTATCTCTAGGGATAATACAGGACATGACCGGAGAGGTGAGGGATTGTGGGAAATGGTCACATGACCTCTTATCTCTAGGGATAATACAGGACATGACCGGAGAGGTGAGGGATTGTGGGAAATGGTCACATGACCTCACTCTTATCTCTAGGAATAATACAGGACATGACCGGAGAGGTGAGGGATTGTGGGAAATGGTCACATGACCTCACTCTTATCTCTAGGGATAATACAGGACATGACCGGAGAGGTGAGGGATTGTGGAAAATGGTCACATGACCTCTTATCTCTAGGGATAATACAGGACATGACCGGAGAGGTGAGGGATTGTGGGAAATGGTCACATGACCTCTTATCTCTAGGGATAATACAGGACATGACCGGAGAGGTGAGGGATTGTGGGAAATGGTCACATGACCTCACTCTTATCTCTAGGGATAATACAGGACATGACCGGAGAGGTGAGGGATTGTGGGAAATGGTCACATGACCTCTTATCTCTAGGAATAATACAGGACATGACCGGAGAGGTGAGGGATTGTGGGAAATGGTCACATGACCTCACTCTTATCTCTAGGGATAATACAGGACATGACCGGAGAGGTGAGGGATTGTGGGAAATGGTCACATGACCTCACTCTTATCTCTAGGGATAATACAGGACATGACCGGAGAGGTGAGGGATTGTGGGAAATGGTCACATGACCTCACTCTTATCTCTAGGGATAATACAGGACATGACCGGAGAGGTGAGGGATTGTGGGAAATGGTCACATGACCTCACTCTTATCTCTAGGAATAATACAGGACATGACCGGAGAGGTGAGGGATTGTGGGAAATGGTCACATGACCTCTTATCTCTAGGGATAATACAGGACATGACCGGAGAGGTGAGGGATTGTGGAAAATGGTCACATGACCTCTTATCTCTAGGGATAATACAGGACATGACCGGAGAGGTGAGGGATTGTGGGAAATGGTCACATGACCTCACTCTTATCTCTAGGGATAATACAGGACATGACCGGAGAGGTGAGGGATTGTGGGAATGTATACACTGTATGTGTACATGTATTTAGTGCCTTCCTCTATACTTAGGATTGCACAGTAGTAAAGAAGACATCTGGAGATTGTGTGGCCCCCAGCAGTCGCCCCCATGTGTCAGCAGGATGGAGCAGGACTCGGGCCTGTATCATGGAGCCTCCACCTCCCTCACCGATACCTGAGAGGACAAAGGAGCAGAAGATCCTAGAACTCATCTACAAGATGGTGGAGATACTGACTGGAGAGGTGACACTGCTGGGACATTATATAGTAATGGAGGGGTCTGGTGATGATTAGAGAGGTGACACTGCTGGGACATTATACAGTAATGGAGGGGTCTGGTGATGACTGGAGAGGTGACACTGCTGGGACATTATACAGTAATGGAGGGGTCTGGTGATGATTAGAGAGGTGACACTGCTGGGACATTATATAGTAATGGAGGGGTCTGGTGATGATTAGAGAGGTGACACTGCTGGGACATTATACAGTAATGGAGGGGTCTGGTGATGACTGAAGAGGTGACACTGCTGGGACATTATACAGTAATGGAGGGGTCTGGTGATGACTGGAGAGGTGACACTGCTGGGACATTATACAGTAATGGAGGGGTCTGGTGATGACTGGAGAGGTGACACTGCTGGGACATTATACAGTAATGGAGGGGTCTGGTGATGACTGGAGAGGTGACACTGCTGGGACATTATACAGTAATGGAGGGGTCTGGTGATGACTGGAGAGGTGACCCTGCTGGGACATTATATAGTAATGGAGGGGTCTGGTGATGATTGGAGAGGTGACACTGCTGGGACATTATACAGTAATGGAGGGGTCTGGTGATGACTGGAGAGGTTACACTGCTGGGACATTATACAGTAATGGAGGGGTCTGGTGATGATTAGAGAGGTTACACTGCTGGGACATTATACAGTAATGGAGGGGTCTGGTGATGACTGGAGAGGTGACACTGCTGGGACATTATACAGTAATGGAGGGGTCTAGTGATGACTGGAGAGGTGACACTGCTGGGACATTATACAGTAATGGAGGGGTCTGGTGATGATTAGAGAGGTGACACTGCTGGGACATTATACAGTAATGGAGGGGTCTGGTGATGATTAGAGAGGTGACACTGCTGGGACATTATACAGTAATGGAGGGGTCTGGTGATGACTGGAGAGGTGACACTGCTGGGACATTATACAGTAATGGAGGGGTCTGGTGATGACTGGAGAGGTGACACTGCTGGGACATAATACAGTAATGGAGGGGTCTGGTGATGAGAGGTGACACTGCTGGACATTATACAGTAATGGAGGGGTCTGGTGATGACTGGAGACTGTATAATGTCCCAGCAGTGTCACCTCTCCAGTCATCATCAGACCCCTCCGTTACTGTATAATGTCCCAGCAGTGTCACCTCTCTAATCATCACCAGACCCCTCCATTACTGTATAATGTCCCAGCAGTGACACCTCTCCAGTCATCACCAGACCCCTACATTACTGTATAATGTCCCAGCAGTGACACCTCTCCAGTCATCAACAGACCCCTCCATTACTGTATAATGTCCCAGCAGTGTCACCTCTCCAGTCATCAACAGACCCCTCCATTACTGTATAATGTCCCAGCAGTGTCACCTCTCCAGTCATCACCAGACCCCTCCATTACTGTATAATGTCCAGTAGTGTCACCTCTCCAGTCATCACCAGACCCCTCCATTACTGTATTATGTCCCAGCATATGGAGGGGTCTGGTGATGATTAGAGAGGTGACACTGCTGGGACATTATACAGTAATGGATGGGTCTGGTGATGACTGGAGAGGTGACACTGCATGGACATTATACAGTAATGGAGGGGTCTGGTGATGACTGGAGAGGTGACACTGCTGGGACATTATACAGTAATGGAGGGGTCTGGTGATGATTAGAGAGGTGACACTGCTGGGACATTATACAGTAATGGAGGGGTCTGGTGATGATTAGAGAGGTGACACTGCTGGGACATTATACAGTAATGGAGGGGTCTGGTGATGACTGGAGAGGTGACACTGCTGGGACATTATACAGTAATGGAGGGGTCTGGTGATGATTAGAGAGGTGACACTGCTGGGACATTATACAGTAATGGAGGGGTCTGGTGATGATTAGAGAGGTGACACTGCTGGGACATTATACAGTAATGGAGGGGTCTGGTGATGACTGGAGAGGTGACACTGCTGGGACATTATACAGTAATGGAGGGGTCTGGTGAGGACTGGAGAAGTGACACTGCTGGGACATTATACAGTAATGGAGGGGTCTGGTGATGATTAGAGAGGTGACCCTGCTGGGACATTATACAGTAATGGAGGGGTCTGGTGATGACTGGAGAGGAGACACTGCTGGGACATTATACAGTAATGGAGGGGTCTGGTGATGACTGGAGAGGTGTCACTGCTGGGACATTATACAGTAATGAAGGGGTCTGGTGATGACTGGAGAGGTGACACTGCTGGACATTATACAGTAATGGAGGGGTCTGGCGATGAGAGGTGACACTGCTGGGACATTATACAGTAATGGAGGGGTCTGGTGATGATTAGAGAGGTGACACTGCTGGGACATGATACAGTAATGGAGGGGTCTGGTGATGATTAGAGAGGTGACACTGCTGGGACATTATACAGTAATGGAAGGGTCTGGTGATGACTGGAGAGGTGACACTGCTGGGACATTATACAGTAATGGAAGGGTCTGGTGATGACTGGAGAGGTGACACTGCTGGGACATTATACAGTAATGGAGGGGTCTGGTGATGATTAGAGAGGTGACACTGCTGGGACATTATACAGTAATGGAGGGGTCTGGTGATGACGGTATCATTGTGTGTCAGGTTCCTATAAGATGTCAGGATGTGGCGGTCTATCTCTCCATGGAGGAGTGGGAGTATGTAGAAGGACACAAGGATCTGTACCCGGACATTATGGAGGACCCCCGGCCCCTCACATCACCTGGTAAAAGACATACTATGAACCACAGAATATAATAGAGAAACTAAACTGAGGTTATTATAATAATTAAATCTTTGTTCTGTATTTACCCCCAGATTTACCTAAACATAATATAAATGATCGGCCACCGATGTTGGTGAATGATGACCCGGTCGGCTGTGATGGGGAAAACCTTAGAAATCCTGACACCTGTTCACTCTCCGATCACGTTCAGCTCCGTCCCGCTCCTAATATAAAACAGGAAATGACCTCATCTGAAGAACCCAACACAGGTCATACACAGCAATATTTACCTTCTCGTATTAAAGGGGACCCTGACTCCCAGCAGGAGAGAAGGGTCCTGGACCCCATCATCTTAACACTCACAAACTATAATCATTACCCATCTGCTCATGGTGTGAAGGAAGCGTTCATTATGGGGGATGGAGGAAACTTCACTGATACTTACGCGTTATCGCATCATACACAACAGTATCCTCCTCCTAATATAAAGGAGGAACCAGCTTTGCAGGAACCTACAGACTCTGGTATTTATACCCCCACAGATCATTCACAACTATACTCATCTGGTCATCTTATGGGGGAACAAGTCGCCTCACCTGACAAAGATCCTATGGATGCCAATAGACCTGCAGATCATAGAAGTCAACATCCAACTATTAAGGAGGAACCCGCCTCATGTGATGGAGGTTACGTTACAGACTGTGATAGGTATACACAACATCCAACCATTAAGGAGGAACCCACCTCATGTGATGGAGGTTACGTTACAGACTGTGATAGGTATACACAACATCCAACCATTAAGGAGGAACCCACCTCATGTGATGGAGGTTACGTTACAGACTGTGATAGGTATACACAACATCCAACCATTAAGGAGGAACCCACCTCATGTGATGGAGGTTACGTTACAGACTGTGATAGGTATACACAACATCCAACTATTAAGGAGGAACCCACCTCATGTGATGGAGGTTACGTTACAGACTGTGATAGGTATACACAACATCCAACTATTAAGGAGGAACCCGCCTCATGTTCCACAGGAAATTCCACAGCCACTAAGCTTTACTCCCCAGATTGTTCTCCTCAGTCTCCATCTGTTCCTTCTATAAAGGAACCAGTTACATGTGAACGAAGAAACTTCTGGGGACCCATCGATCATACACAACAACACCCGTCTACCCAACCTATAGAGGAGGCACTGTCACCTGATCAAGAAGACCGGACAGGTCCTAATAGTTATACACCCAGCGATCACACATGGCAGCACCCGTCTACACATCTGGTGGAGGAACCCAATCCCACAGACTCTGACCTTTGTTTATCCACCAATGGACTGGTCTCCTTTACAGATAAAAACCTATATAATAATTATGGCTACATCTTCACAGAACATACGTATACGCATCTGTATAGAAATAAAATTAATCACAGGGCCGGAGGTTTTGTAGAACATTTTATGGGTTCCCTGCCTCACATCTTTGGAGTGTCCGCCGTGGTGGAAGGCTTTTCTCCCGAAGCGCGTCTTGCAGAAATTCAGTATATTTCCAACCACGTCCGATCTGCAGACTGGGGCTCGACAAAGGCCAACCAACACAACGTATTCCTGTCAAAATGTATAGAATACGAAAAACATTTCTGTAAGGTGTCCCGGGCCAGGATCTGTGGGACCCACCTCACCGAGTGGTCATTTACCTGCTCCGAATGTCAGAACTGTCTCAACGCCACCTTAAAGCTCATGAGACAAAATCTGAAACCTCGAGAAGGAAAGGAGAAGTCTAAGACCTCACCGGCCGAAGCACAAGCAGAGGAGAAGGATTTTGGGTGTCTGGATTGTGGCAAACATTTTCCCAAGAAACGTTACCTTCTCACGCACAGGAGAGTCCACTCCAGAGAGAACCCTTTCCATTGTCCTGCATGTGGTCAGAGTTTTGAGAGCCAGGAGGGTTTCGCGAACCATCAGAAGAATCCCTTGTGTGAACGGCCGTTTTCTTGTTCCGAATGCGGGAAGCGATTCAAAAGTCGATACAATTCGGAATATCACAAAAAAACTCACATGGAAAACAAAAAGTATCTGTGTCCGGTGTGCGGGAAAAGCTTCCGGAAACAATCTTGTTTTATTGTCCATGAGCGGACTCACACCGGGGAGAAACCGTACGCCTGTCCTGAATGTGGACGCTGCTTCAGCCAGAACGCGTCACTCATCTCCCACCAGAGACTCCACACCGGGGAAAAGCCGTTCGCATGTACGGAGTGCGGACGGAACTTCACCCAACGGATCAGCCTTGTGGTGCATCAGAGGGTTCACTCTGGAGATCGACCTTATAAGTGTCAGGAGTGCGGGAAAGGCTTCACTCAACGCATTGGGCTGGTCCAACATCAGAGAAGACACACGGGGGAGAAGCCATATACATGTTCAGAGTGTGGAAAGTCCTTTACGCTCCATGATAGTCTCGTAAAACACCTGCGGACCCACACCGGGGAGAAACCATACGTCTGTGCAGAGTGCGGCAAACGCTTCTGCCAGAGCTCACAGCTCACGGCCCATAGACGCTTTCACCACGCCGCCACACACAACACTGGAGACAATGTGTAGTATTAGTGCTGATACAGTGTAACCTCTATAAAAGACCACTTCTTTGAGAAGACAACCCCCTTATCCAGACCAGAGTTCGTGAGACAGATTTTCAGTCCACCACACTTTATGCATGGCTGTCAGTTTCTTTAAAGGGATACTCCCATGCCCCAGCTTTCTGAACATCCGGTTCAGAAGGCTTGGAGCAGCGGCCGTAGCCACGCCTTCGATGACCTCACGCCACCCCCCCCCTCCATTGTTGTATATGGGAGGGGGCGTAACGACCGTCACGCCCCCTCCCATAGACATCAATGGAGGGGGCATGGCGTGACGTCGCGACCACTGCTCTAAGCCTTCTGAACCCGATGTTCAGAAGGCTGGGGTACGGGAGTACCCCTTTAAGAAGACCACCTGCACAGAAGACTATTTTTCAATGCAGTTTTTGGTGGTCTTCTCAAAGTGGTTTAACTGTTTAAATCCAGCTAGAGAAGGAACGTGAGGAAAGGGCCATTGATTTCTTCCACTCTTTTTTATTTATTTTTGGGTGTTTTTCTGCCTTCACAGTGTTATTTCTTATCATATTGAGGATGTTAGTGTAGGAGGACATGTCGGCTGACTTGATGATTTTTGGCACACAGTTTATCACGGCTTAATTTTTTTTTTGACATGGTCAGAAAAGTTGTAAAAATTTCAGAGAAAAATGAAAGACCTCTTATATACAATATATCCAGAAGGTTTTCACCCTTATCACTATGTATTATGTATCCAGAAAGTCTTCATCCCCATCACTATATGAAATGTATCCACAAAGTCTTCACACCTGGTCACTATATACAATGCACCCAGAAAGTCTTCACACCTGGTCACTATATACAATGTATCCAGAAAGTCTTCACCCCCGATCACTATATACAATGTATACAGAAAGTCTTCACCCCCGTTCACTATATACAATGTATCCAGAAAGTCTTCACCCCCGTTCACTATATACAATGTATCCAGAAAGTCTTCACCCCTGATCACTATATACAATGTATCCAGAAAGTCTTCACCCCCGTTCACTATATGAAATATATCCAGAAAGTCTTCACCCCCCCCCCCCCCCCGATCACTTCTTTCACATTTTGTTCTGTTGCTCCTTGTTTCCCACCATTCTGCCCTTAATCCCACGTAATGACCATAAAGTGATCGCACAATGTTACAAATCTTTGTTGAGAAGGAAAAACTAGAATCTTACAATGACATTAGTATTCATACCCTTTACTATTACATGTGACCTAAGTATTCATACCTTTACTCAGGACTCAGGTGAAGCCCCTTTGGCATTGATTCCAGCCTCCAGTCTTCTTGGGGATTTTCGGTCATTCTCTGCAGATCCTCTCAGCTCTGTCAGGTTGGATGGGGACCATCGGTTGAAGCCATTAATAGGACTCTCCAGAAATGTCCCATTGAGTTTGGGCTCTGGCTGGGCCACTCTAGGACATTCACAGAATTGTTCGTAAGCCGCTCCAGTGTTGTCCTGGCCGTGTGCTTAGGGTCATTGTCTTCTTGTCACTGTAGGGATGGTATTGGGCAGGTGATGGGCAGTGCCTGGTTTCCCCCAGACATTATGCTGCCCCCACCATGATCACTGTAAGGATGGTATTGGGCAGGTGATGGGCAGTGCCTGGTTTCCTCCAGACATGATGCAGCCCCCACCATGATCACTGTAGGGATGGTATTGGGCAAGTGATGGGCAGTGCCTTGTTTCCCCCAGACATGATGTTGCCCCACCATGATCACTGTAGGGATGGTATTGGGCAGGTGATGGGCGGTGCCTGGTTTCCCCCAGACATGATGCTGCCCCCCACCATGATCACTGTATGGATGTTATTGGGCAGGTGATGGGCAGTGCCTGGTTTCCTCCAGACATGATGCTGCCCCCACCATGATCACTGTAGGGATGGTATTGGGCAGGTGATGGGCAGTACCTGGTTTCCTGCAGACATGATGCTGCCCCCACCATGATCACTGTAGGGATGGTATTGGGCAGGTGATGGGCAGTGCCTGGTTTCCTCCAGACATTATGCTGCCCCCCCCCCATGATCACTGTAGGGATGGTATTGGGCAGGTGATGGGCAGTGCTTGGTTTCCTCTAGACATTATGCTGCCCCCCACCATGATCACTGTAGGGAATGATATTGGGCAGGTGATGGGCAGTACCTGGTTTCCCCCACCATGATCACTGTAGAGATGGTGATGGGCAGTGCCTGGTTTCCTCCAGACATGATGCTGCCCCCCCCCCAATGATCACTGTAGGGATGGTAGTGGGCAGGTTATGGGCAGTGCCTGGTTTCACCCAGACATGATGCTACCCCCCCCCATGATCACTGTAGGGATGGTATTGGGCAGGTGATGGGCAGTGCCTGGTTTCCCCCAGACATGATGCTACCCCCCCCCCCCCCATGATCACTGTAGGGATGGTATTGGGCAGGTGATGGGCAGTGCCTGGTTTCCCCCAGACATGATGCTACCCCCCCCCCCCCCCATGATCACTGTAGGGATGGTATTGGGCAGGTGATGGGCAGTGCCTGGTTTCCCCCAGACATGATGCTACCCCCCCCCCCCCCCCATGATCACTGTAGGGATGGTGTTGGGTAGGTGATGGGCAGTGCCTGGTTTCTTCCAATGCTTTTCTGTAATCTCCGGCGTCTTTCATGTGTTATTCCTGTGGAGACTTCTTTCCCCCATAAAGCCCAGATTGTGGAGGCTGCAGTGATGGCTCTGGACCTTCTGGACCTTTCCCATATAAGTACACGGGATCTTTGGAGCTCAGTGACCATTGGGTTCTCGGTCTCCTCTCTTACAAAGACCCTTCTCCCCCGGATACTTAGTTTGGTGGGCGGCAGCTCTAGGAAGGGTCCTGGTTGTTCCTTCTTCCATGTAAGAATTATGGAGGCTGCTGAGCTATCAGGAATTTCCATTGCAGCAGAAAAGTTTTTGTCTCTTTCCCAGATCTGTGGCTCCACACAATCCTGTTTCTTTTCTCTACAGGCAGTTTTTTCCTCCTCTGTTTTCTCTGATATACATTTTCAGCTGTGAGACCTTATATAGACAGGGCTGTGTCTGAGCTCTACAGGCAGTTCTTCCTCCTCATGGTGTTTGCTCTGATATACATTATATACACAGGACTGTGTCTTGTCCAGTCAGATGAATTTACCTCAGGTGATTCCAATCAAGGAGGAGAAACATGTCAGAGATGATCCATAGAAATGGGAGGAGCCATAGCTAATTAGCATGTGTCATAGTACAGGGTCTAAACTTGCCTGTTTAGGTTGCGTTGTAAAATAATCCCATTTTTTTTATAACCCTTTCACATCTGTTTTCACCCGTCTGCGCTCATTTTCCGTTTTTTTGTGATGGGAGAACAGACGGTGCTTGCTGCATTTTTTCCCCCGTCACAAAAACAAGAAAAAAAATGGATATAGTAAATTTAACATTGACATCTTTAATGTCATCCGTTTTTTGATCCGTCCGAGTATCTTCAGGGAAATTATTATTTTTTTAGTTAATTTACCGAACAATAACAGATCCAAACAGATAACATCCATTTGCATCCGTTCTCGTCCGTTTTTTTTAAAGTCCGTTTTTATTTTTGACGGGGGAAGAACGGGACGGGTCTAGACGTGTGAACGCAGCCTACGGGAAATTTTGGAAGCTTAAGATTTTTATTTCTAATTAAGGTGAAACATTTCAGACATTCTGTTTTACATTCTCTTTATAGGGTGTTGAGGGCAGAACGATGGGAAAACTTAGTTTATTTTTTTTTTTGTTTTTTTTAGCACAAGGACGGAAGATTTTTCGAATTGATTTTTATATCCGAACCCAACAATTGTCTCAGAACCAGTTGAGTTCTCGGTCACATGGAGCCTATCTGCAAGGTATTTCACGCTGCGGATACACCGAGGGCAGTCACAAGAGTGAGCTCCCTCCTGCGGCTTGGTAGCTCTGTGCATCTGCTCTTGAATGCCGGCGTTCCCATATTTCATGCTGTGGATGCAGGAGGGAGCTCGCTCTTGTGACTACGCTCGGTGCGACTACAGCGTGAAATATGGGAAACCTGCCGGCATTCGTGAGCGGACGCACAGAGCTACCAGGCCGCAGGAGGGAGGGAGCTCCTCTGACCACCTTCGGTGCATCCACCATGTATTTCACATGTGCTCGCGATGTGTGAGCCTACCCTGAGGGAGAGAAGGATCGGCATATCCTTTATGGTCTTGGAAATAGAAGTGGCCACCATGATTGTATGTGGGGGGCAGAGGAGGGGTACCTGTGGGCCTGACAGCGATCACCTGACAGGAACTACCAGGCCGCATGAGGGAGCTCGCTCTTGTGACTGCCCTCGGTGCGTCCGCAGTGTGAAATATGGTAAACCCGCTGCCAGTCATAAGCGGACACACACAGCTACCAGGCCGCAGGAGGGAGCTCGCTCTTGTGACTGCCCTCGGCATCCGCAGCGTGAAATATGGGAAACCTGACGGCAGTCATGAGCGGACGCACAGTGCTACCAGGCCGCAGGAGGGAGCTCGCTCTTGTGACTGCACTCGGTGCATCCGCAGCGTGAAATATGGGAAACCTGACGGCAGTCATGAGCGGACGCACAGTGCTACCAGGCCGCAGGAGGGAGCTCGCTCTTGTGACTGCACTCGGTGCATCCGCAGCGTGAAATATGGGAAACCTGACGGCAGTCATGAGCGGACGCACAGTGCTACCAGGCCGCAGGAGGGAGCTCGCTCTTGTGACTGCCCTCGGCATCCGCAGCGTGAAATATGGGAAACCTGACGGCAGTCATAGGCGGACACACGCAGCTACCAGGCCGCAGGAGGGAGCTCGCTCTCGTGACTGCCCTCGGTGCGTCCGCAGCGTGAAATATGGGAAACCCGCCAATAGTCATAAGCGGACGCACAGAGCTACCAGGCCGCAGGAGGGAGCTCGCTCTTGTGACTGCCCTCGGCATCCGCAGCGTGAAATATGGGAAACCTGACGGCAGTCATAGGCGGACACACGCAGCTACCAGGCCGCAGGAGGGAGCTCGCTCTCGTGACTGCCCTCGGTGCGTCCGCAGCATGAAATATGGGAAACCCGCCAATAGTCATAAGCGGACGCACGCAGCTACCAGGCCGCAGGAGGGAGGGAGCTCTTGGGACTGCCCTCGGTGTGATCGCAGCGTGAAATATGGGAAACCCGCCAGCAGCCATGAGAGAAGGATCGGTATATTCTTTATGGTCTTGGAAAGAGAAGCGGCCACCATAATTGTATGTGGGGGGGATGAGGAGGGGTACCTGTGGGCCTGACAGTGATCACCTGACAGGAAGCTTACATCTATTCCCAAATGTAGTGAGAAGTTTCATACGTTTCACAGATACAGGAGAGTTGATTAATATCACATTCTCACCAAAAATAGTTTCGGGGAAAACAAAATAATATATTTTTTTGCAGTAGATACATTTTTTAAACTTATTTTTCTTAACCTAAAACATTTTAGATTTATTTTGCCAAACTGTTTTGGGTGGGAGACTACAATGGGCGCCACCTCTTTCTATTCGCGGTAGGAGTGGGGGTTGTACCATGCAATCGATAATTGGACGTTTAGGTGGGCAGTGATGTCACACGTCCTATATACATAGCCCTGCCTTTATCTACATAGCTCCGCCCTTATCTACATAGCCCCGCCCTTATCTACATAGACCCGCCCTTATCTACATAGACCCTCCCCCTCATTGTGACATCACCAGCTTTCTCTACATGACCTCTTTCTGACATTCATATTCCTCATATTGTGAAACAGGACAACAGACCTCTTATTAAAGAAGAACTCCGGGGATTTTTTTGCTTTTGCAGCACAGGCTATTATTAGACAATGTAGAGGTTCTTGTGTATGTCTTGTGCTAACCTGTTTTAGCCGATGTGGCAGGCATCAGTTTCCTGCAGTATTGATTGTTATTCCATCACTGAAATGATTTCCTAATGCTGCTTACTTTTCCCATGAATCCTTTGGTTGTGCAGAGAGAAGGTGTGGAGTCTGATCACTGCGCCTGGTCATCTAATTATAATCCTGATCCCATAGAGATAGCATCAGTATACAGATAGAGCTGGAGGTGAGGGGTATAACTACTATATATCCTGATCCCATAGAGATGGCAGCAGTATACAGATAGAGCTGGAGGCGAGGTGTATACCTACTATATACCCTGATCTCATAGAGATAGTGGCAGTATACAGATAGAGCTGGAGGTGAGGTGTATAGCTACTATATATATACTGATTCCATAAAGGTAGCTGCAGCAGTATACAGATAGAGCTGGAGGGGAGTTGTATAACTACTATATACCCTGATCCCATAGAGATAGCGGCAGTATACAGATAGAGCTGGAGTGGAGTTGTATAACTACTATATACCCTGATCCCATAGAGATAGCAGCAGTATACAGATAAAGCTGGAGGGGAGGAGTCTGGGATCTAGCAGGAGGGATCTGATAGGTGATGATGTCATTGTGTAGTTCACAGGAAGTCAGCTGACCTAGGACAGACCACTTGTGACACAATAAACACACTGATTTTCTGTGGGTCAGAATAGTGATCACGTGACCCTGTTACAGTGATGAAATACATGGATGCAGCTGTTCTGGAATAGAACAGATGGCGCTGTAGGACTAGTGATGGTGAATGTGCATATAATGGGAAAAAGAAAAAAAATCCATCCCCGGGGTGCTTCTCGGCGTACGTGTGGCTCTAACATAGAGGAGACGAGGTCACGGCCATTTGTTTTGTGCCTCTAATATTTGTTACTCACAGATTTGCTCTTACATTTTTAATTATTTATTTATTAATATTTGTGATCCTTTTTAATGGGACACGTTCTCTGGATGGCACATTAAAGGGGTACTCCGATGGAAAACATTTTTTTAAATCAACTGGTGTCAGAAAGTTGTCACGATTTGTCAATTACTTCTATATAAAAATTTAAATCCTTCCTGTACTTATCAGCTGCTGTGTGTTCCAAAGGAAGTTGTGTAGTTCTTTCCAGTCAGACAACACTGCTCTCTGCTGCCACCTCTGTCCATGTCAGGAACTGTCCAGAGCAGGAGAGGTTTGCTATGGGGATTTGCTCCTGCTCTGGACAGTTCCTGACATGGACAGAGGTGTCAGCAGAGAGCACTGTGGTCAGACTGGAAAGAACTACACAACTTCCTGTGGAGCATACAGCAGCTGATAAGTACTGGAAGGGTTAAGATTTTTTAATAGAAGTAATTTACAAATCTGTAGAACCTTCCCGGAGTACTCCTTTAAGGGTTTGTTTTAGTTGACGCCACAGTCCATGTTGGTGACATCCTCGCTGTCACTCATTTATAGTCTTTATGGTGAGGACGATGAGAGTCTGAGCCCAACCTGAGGACACATTTAACCATTTACAGCTCGGTTTTGACTTTGTCAATAAAATATTCTTAGGACTGTGGAATATTCTTCCTATACGTTGTGTTCTGGGGTATTTAAAATCCATTTAGACTTGGACTAGGTCTTAAGACTTGTTAAAGGGGAACTCCAGTGAAAAAATTTTTTTTTCATATCAACTGGCTCCAGAAAGTTAAACAGATTTGTAAATTACTTCTATTAAAAAAAAATCTTAATCCTACCAGTACTTATCAACTGCTGAAGTTGAGTTATTTCCAGTCTGACCACAGTGCTCTCTGCTGACACCTCTGTCCCTGTCAGGAACTGTCCAGAGCAGGATAGGTTTTCTATGGGGATTTGCTCCTACTCTGGACCGTTCCTGACACAGACAGAGGTGTCAGTAGAGAGCACAGACAGAAAAGAACAACTCAACTTCAGCAGCTGATATGTACTGGAAGGATTAAGATTTTTTTTTAGAGCAGTAATTTACAAATCTGTTTAACTTTCTGTAGCCAGTTGATCACTGGAGTACCCCTTTAAGGTGACTTTATTCTAGTGCGGTACTGTATACACTTGGAGCAGGTAGACATATAGTGTACACCTCACCGCTCAGTACCTACTGGAGAAGGTCCCCAACCCAGTCCTCAGGTCCACCTACATTTTGTGTGTTTTCGTTTTTTTCAGTCGCTCCATTGGAATAGAACAAGGAAAAAATAATATCCAGACCTAGACTGTTGGTGAAGCCTTAAAGGGGTACTCCGTCCCTAGACATCTTAATTGATCACATACTGGTCAGGAGCAGGGATGCCTTTCTATGATAGCTGTCTCTGCTCCTGTATGTCATTTGCATGGTGCCCTACACCTGAGGTCCTTAATCCAGTCCTTAAAGGGGTATTCTGCCCCTAGTCATCTTATCCCCTAACCAAAGGATAGGGGATAAGATGTCTGATTGCGCTCGGAACCCCTGCGATCACCTACACGCCACCATGCCATTCTGAATTTTTCGTTCCGATTCTGTTTGGGGCCGTGACATCATGCCACGCCCCTCATGACATCACACCACGCCCCCTACATGCCGTCACACCCCCTCCCATAGACATGAATGGAGGGGGGTTTGGCGTGCGGTCACGACCCTCACCGCAGGAACCCAGCGTACGTAACATACCGTTCAGAACGCCGGGTGCTGCACGGAGATCGCGTGGGGTCCCAGCGGCGAGACCCCCGTGATCAGACATCTTATACCCTATGCTTTGGATACAGGATAAGATGTCTAGGGGTGGAGTATACCTTTAAGGACAGGGTTGGGAACCTCTGGTGTAGGGCACCATGGAAATCATATACTGGAGCAGAGACAGCTATCATAGAAAGGCATCCCCGCTCCCGTCCAGTAAGTGATGATGCTGTGCACCCACATGTACTGGGCCATAGGGGGAAGCTGTGTGCCAGTGATAACTCAGCGGTGAGACGTACAATTTATGCCAGGCTGCTCCGTTTACAGGAGCAGGGACACCCGTCTTTTCACAGAACTGCGTAAATCTCAATTGTCTGTCTAATCTGAATCAACTTTGAGCGGTTCAGTTTCAGGAAGGTTCCTCATCTCTGCTTAGATGATGTCTGTGAGACATTCAGAAAGAAACTATCAGTCTGTAGATGTCCTCTCCCAGAATTCAGTACAAGTGGGAAGGACACCTGTTAAAAAAAAAATGCACTACGATGACGACTATAGCAAGTGCTGTCCAAAATGGGCCTCCCCCCAATCCTTCCCTATTATTTTGGGCCAGATGGCACCTGCAAGCCTGAGTGGTCAGTGGGCACCCTTCCCCAAGGCCCAGGGAAAGTCCATCCTGCTCCTGACTCCCCATTGGTCACCAAGGAGCTGTGTATTGAGGTTGGTCTCCAGAGCTTGATGGCTACATGACCTCCCCCCAGGGACTTTTTAGAAGGGTACCGCACCCTTGTTACCAGGGGTTCTCCACTGCCCCAGTGCATGGAACATTTAGTCTATGGGAGGGGGCGTGACGCTCCCTCCAATAAACCGGCATTGAGGGGGAGTGGTGTGAGGTCACAAGGGGCGTGGCCGTGACATCACAGCCCGCACCCAGCGTTTGGAATTAAATGTTCCGGACACTGGGGCAGTGGAGTACCCCTTTAAATAGGCACTGTCAGATTCAAAAACTCTTTATATGTTGTACATCTTGGCAAAACATTAACCTTTCTAATATATTTCATAAGAAATTTTTATTTCCTTTTTATTGAAATCGTGTCTTATAAATAATAAAAAAAGAGACCACTAGGGGTCCCCATACCATCCAGAGCATAATCCTGTCCGGCTGCAGCATCTCCTTTGTCCACAGGCATGTGAGGGCAGGACTAGCTCTCCTCTGTGCTCTCTCCTGTCCTATCAGACTGCAGCAGGGAGGAGGGAGTAACAGAGCAGCCTGCAGTGATTGGCTGAAGAGACGCAGCACTCAGGGAGGAGCCATGCAGAGTGAGGACACGCCCCCTCCAAAGCACAGAATGACAAAGCAACAGGTAGAAAGTATTTGTGAGAGAAATATAGGTGCTAGGCACATAAGAATAATAGGGGAGATTTAGCAAAACCCGAGCAGAGAAAAAGTTGACCAGTTGCCCATAGCAACCAATCAGATCGTGTTTTTTTTTTTATTTCATTTTTAACCCCTTAACGACCTTAACTATTTACATCCGTGGCCGGCTCCCGTAATGTGAAGCTTCTCAGCGTGCTTCATATCTGCTGGGTCCCGGTGCTATCAGCAACCAGGACTCGCGGCTAATACTGGTGATCGCCGATCGGGCTGATGTCCGGCATTAACCCTTTAGACACTGTGATCAAAGTTGATTGTGGCTTCTAAAACGGGAGAAATCAATGCCAGTTAGCTCAGCGGAGCTGTTCGGGACCACCTCAGTGAAATCGCGGCGTCCCGAACAGCTGAGAGGACAGAGGGAGGTGCCTTACCTCGCTCCACGCTGTCCGATCGTCATTGAGCGCAGATTACACTGATTAACCCCTTCCCGCAAATGGACGTGTATACACGTCCAATACATTTTCTATCACCATGTCCGTTGGCATGGTGATACAAACGTCATCTCAGCTGTTCTGGACACTGTTCTGACCACTATACAACTGGGGACCAATCAGACTGGTCCCCTGCTGCTGATCGTTGTCATTAGTCAGTCAGTTAGTGACTGACTAATGACAAGGACTTGCGGGGTTCCGGGCTGATCGGGTCTCTGGTGACCCGATCGCCCGGAAAATAAAGATGTTTGGAGCTGTCAGAGACCGCCCCAATCATCTTAAGGTATAGGAGCTGCCACCTCTCTCCTAAACCCCTGCCATTGGTTGTTAGGACTAGCGATCAATGGCAGGAGGGGGGCGGGGGGTTAAGGTTGAAATCCCCGCTCTGCCCCGCCCCTGGATGTCGGGGCAGAGTGGGGGGAAGATGGTGGAGGGTCCCAGGACCGGCGATCATCGTGGGACCGGCGGAGGCATCGCGGGACCGGCAGAGGCAGCGGCGGACGCAGCAGTAAAGATCAACGGTAAGTGATCTTCACTGCTGCGTCCTAGGAGTTGCCAAACTACAACTCCCAGCAAGCCCAGACAGTCAAAGGCTGTCTGTGCATGCTGGGAGTTGTAGTTTTGCAACATCTGGAGGGCCACAATTTGGACACCATTGTGTAGTGATGTCCAAACTATAGGCCTTCCAAATGTAGCAAAACTACAACTCCCAGCATGCCCAGACTGTCTGGGCATGCTGGGAGTTGTAGTTTTGCAACAGCTGGAGGCACACTGGTTGGGAAACACTGAGTTAAGCAACAAACTCAGAGTTTTGCAACCAGGGTGCCTCCAGCTGTTGCATAACTACAACCCCCAGCATGCACGGATAGCCAAAGGGCATACTGGTAGTGGTAGTCTTGCAACAGCAGGAGGTTTGCCCCCCCCCCCCCCCCCCCATGTGAATGTGCAGGGTACAGGGTTCACTCACACGGGCAGGTTCACAGCGAGTTCTTGCTACAAGTTTGAGATGCAGCAAATTTTCCGCTGCAGCTCAAACTCGCTGTGAACCCCCCGCCCGTGTGAGTGAACCCTAAAAACACTACACTACATTACACATAATAAAGTTTAAAACACTACATATACATATACCCCTACACAGTCGTCGTCCCCCCCCCCCCCCAAATAAAAAAAATTCTCGTATGACACTGTTTCCCAAACGGAGCCTCCAGCTGTTGCAAAACAACTCCCAGTATTGCTGGACAGCCATTGACTTTCCAGACATGCTGGAAGTTTTTCAACAGCTGGAGGCACCCCGTTTGGGAAACACTGCCGTAGGGTATTTTTGGTATTGGAGGCAAGTGTAATTCTTGCATCCGGGTCCGTCGCTATGCAAATCCCTTATTTTGGCCTCAAATGCGCATGGCGCTCTCACTTCGGAGCCCTGTCGTATTTCACGGCAACGGTTTAGTGCCACATATGGGGTATCTCCGTACCCGGGAGAAATTGTGTTACAAATTTTGGGGGGCTTTTTCTCCTTTTACCCCTTATGAAAAGGTAAAAATTTTTTTTTTACACTAACATACTGGTGTTGCCCCATACTTTTCATTTTCACAAGAGGCAAAAGGAATAAAAGCCCCCCAAAATTTGTAACAAATACCCAAAATTTGTAAGGAAATACCCAATATGTGGGCGTAAAATGCTCTGCAGGTGCACAACAATGCTCAGAAGAGAAGGAGCGCCATTGGGCTTTTGGAGAGAGAATGTGTCTGGAATTGAAGGCCATGCGTATTTACAAAGCCCTCCTGGTGCCAGAACAATGGACCCCCCTCCCCCACATGTGACCCCATTTTGGAAACTACACCCCTCATGTATTGTATTAAGGGGTGCAGTGAGCATTTACACCCCACAGGTGTCTGACAGATTTTTGGAACAGTGGTCCGTAAAACTGAAAAATGTAAGCCCACTGTTCAGAAAATCTGTCAAATGCCAGTGGGGTGTAAATGCTCACTGCACCCCTTGTTAAATTCTGTGAGGGGTGTCGTTTCCGAAATAGGGTCACATGTAGGGGGGTCCATTGTTCTGGCACTACGGGGGGCTTTGTAAAGGCACATGGCTCCCGACTTCTGTTCCAAACAAATTCTCTCCCCAAAAGCCCAATGGCGCTCCTCCTCTTCTGAGCATTGTAGTTCGCCAGCAGAGCATTTACATCCACATATGGGGTATTTCCATACTCAGAAGAAATGGGGTTACAAATTTTGGGGGGCATTTTCTCCTATTACCTCTTGTAAAAATGGTAAGTTTGGGAAAAAAACAGCATTGTCGTGAAAATTTTTTAATTTTTTATTTACACATCCAATTTTAACGAAAAGTCGTCAAAAACCAATGGGGTGTTAAGGCTCACTGTACCCCTTGTTATGTTCCTTGAGGGGTTTTGTTTGCAAAATAGTATGCCACATGGGTTCTTTATAGCTGTTCTGGCACCATAGGGGCTTCCTAAATGTTACATGCCCCCAAAAACCATTTCAGAAAAACTCACTCTCCAAAATCCCATTGTCGCTCCTTCCCTTCTGAGCCCTCTACTGCGCCTGCCGAACACTTTACATATGCATATGAGGTATTTCCTTACTCGAGAGAAATTGAGTTACAAATTTTGGGGGAAATTTCTCTCCTTTTACCCCTTGTAAAAATCCAAAAACTGGGTCTACAAGAACATGCGAGTGTAAAAAATGCAGATTTTGAATTTTCTCCTTCACTTTGCTGCTATTCCTGTGAAGCACCTAAAGGGTTAACACACTTTCTGAATGTCATTTTGAATACTTTGGGGGGTGCAGTTTTTATGATGGGGTCATTTGTGGGGTATTTCTAATAGGAAGGCCCTTCAAATCCACTTCAAAACTGAACTGGTCCCTGAAAAATTCTGATTTTGAAAATTTTGTGAAAAATTGGAAAATTGCTGCTGAACTTTGAAGCCTCTGGTGTCTTCCAAAAGTAAAAACTCATCAATTTTATGATGGTGACATAAAGTAGACATATTGTTTATGTGAATCAATATATAATTTATTTGGAATGTCTATTTTCCTTACAAGCAGAGAGCTTCAAAGCTAGAAAAATGCTAAATTTCCAAATTTTTCACCAAGAAATGATGCAAGTATCAACGAAAATTTACCACTATGTTAAAGTAGAATGTGTCACGAAAAAACTGTCTCGGAATCAAATTCATAAGTAAAAGCATCAGAGTTATTAATGCTTAAAGTGACAGTGGTCAGATGTGCAAAAAATGCTTCTGTCCTTAAGGTGAAAATGGGCTTGGTCCTTAAGGGGTTAATGCTATGCTGTGGGATAGCATTGTTTAGTGTATGCATCTAGAGGATTGCATGCAATAGTCCCCTATGGGGGCTAAAAAAAAGTGTAAAAATAGTAAAAAAAAAAAAAAAAAGAAAGTGAATAAATGTGATTTAACCCCTTCCTAAATAAAAGTTTCAATCACGCCCCCCCCCCCCTTTTCCCATTAATAATAATAAATAAATGAATTTGTAAACAAAAATAAACATATGTGGTATCGCCGCGTGCATAAATGTCCGTATAAAAATATAATGTTAATTAAACCGCACGGTCAATGGCGTACACGTAAAAAAAAATCCAAAGTCCAAAATTGTGTATTTTGGGTCATTTTATATACCTTAAAAAAATTTATATATTTATTTGTTTTTATTTGAAACTGAATAAAACCTTAATTAGGAAAAATAAATGTATATAAAAATGATCAAAAAGTCCCATCAAAACAATCATGATACCGATAAAAACTTCAGATCAAGGCGCAAAAAATAAGCCCTCATACCGCCCCGTATACGGAAAGATTAACCCCTTAACGACGCAGGACGTATATTTACGTCCTGCGCCGCGATCCTGCATCATATCGCGTCGGTCCCGGCGCTCATCAACGGCCGGGACCCGCGGCTAATACCACACATCGCCGATCGCGGCGATGTGCGGTATTAACCCTTTAGAAACGGCGGTCAAAGCTGACCGCCGCTTCTAAAGTGAAAGTGAAAGTGACCCGGCTGCTCAGTCGGGCTGTTCGGGACCGCCGCGGTGAAATCGCGGCGTCCCGAACAGCTGACCAGACATCGGGAGGACCCCTACCTGCTCTGTGACTGAGATCCAGGCAGGAGCAGTCAAGCGCCGATAACACTGATCACAGGCGTGTTAATACACGCCAGTGATCAGCATAGGAGATCAGTGTGTGCAGTGTTATAGGTCCCTATGGGATAACAATGATCAGTATAAGAGATCAGTGTGTGCAGTGTTATAGTCTCCTATGGGATAACAATGATCAGTATAAGAGATCAGTGTGTGCAGTGTTATAGGTCCCTATGGGATAATAATGATCAGTATAAGAGATCAGTGTGTGCAGTGTTATAGGTCCCTATGGGATAACAACGATCAGTATAAGAGATCAGTGTGTGCAGTGTTATAGGTCCCTATGGGATAATAATGATCAGTATAAGAGATCAGTGTGTGCAGTCTTATAGGTCCCTATGGGATAACAACGATCAGTATAAGAGATCAGTGTGTGCAGTGTTATAGGTCCCTATGGGATAATAATGATCAGTATAAGAGATCAGTGTGTGCAGTGTTATAGTCTCCTATTGGATAACAATGATCAGTATAAGAGATCAGTGTGTGCAGTGTTATAGGTCCCTATGGGATAATAATGATCAGTATAAGAGATCAGTGTGTGCAGTGTTATAGTCTCCTATGGGATAATAATGATCAGTATAAGAGATCAGTGTGTACAGTGTTATAGTCTCCTATGGGATAACAATGATCAGTATAAGAGATCAGTGTGTGCAGTGTTATAGTCTCCTATGGGATAACAATGATCAGTATAAGAGATCAGTGTGTGCAGTGTTATAGGTCCCTATGGGATAACAATGATCAGTATAAGAGATCAGTGTGTGCAGTGTTATAGGTCCCTATGGGATAACAATGATCAGTATAAGAGATCAGTGTGTGCAGTGTTATAGGTCCCTATGGGATAACAATGATCAGTACAAGAGATCAGTGTGTGCAGTGTTATAGGTCCCTATGGGATAATAATGATCAGTATAAGAGATCAGTGTGTGCAGTGTTATAGGCCCCTATGGGATAACAATGATCAGTATAAGAGATCATTGTGTGCAGTGTTATAGGTCCCTATGGGATAATAATGATCAGTATAAGAGATCAGTGTGTGCAGTGTTATAGGTCCCTATGGGATAACAATGATCAGTATAAGAGATCAGTGTGTGCAGTGTTATAGTCTCCTATGGGATAACAATGATCAGTATAAGAGATCAGTGTGTGCAGTGTTATATGTCCCTATGGGATAATAATGATCAGTATAAGAGATCAGTGTGTGCAGTGTTATAGGTCCCTATGGGATAACAATGATCAGTATAAGAGATCAGTGTGTGCAGTGTTATAGTCTCCTATGGGATAACAATGATCAGTATAAGAGATCAGTGTGTGCAGTGTTATATGTCCCTATGGGATAATAATGATCAGTATAAGAGATCAGTGTGTGCAGTGTTATAGGTCCCTATGGGACTTATAACACTGCAAAAAAAAAGTTAAAAAAAAGTTAAAAAAAAGTGTTAATAAAGGTCATTTAACCCCTTCCCTAATAAAAGTTTGAATCACCCCCGTTTTCCCATAAAAAAATAAAACAGTGTAAAAAAAATAAATAAATAAACATATGTGGTATCGCCGCGTGCGTAAATGTCCGAACTATAAAAGTATATCGTTAATTAAACCGCACGGTCAATGGCGTACGCGCAAAAAAATTCCAAAGTCAAAAAAAGCGCATTTTTGGTCACTTTTTATACCATTAAAAAATGAATAAAAAGTGATCAAAAAGTCCGATCAATGCAAATATCATACCGATAAAAACTTCAGATCACGGCGCAAAAAATGAGTCAATTTTAAACGTACTAATTTTGGTGCATGAAATTATCATTTTTTTAAAGGGGTACTCCGCTGCCCTGCTTCCGGAAGTTTATTGTTCCGAACGGGCTGTGTGCGGGCTTCCGTGTTCAGGGCCTCCCCTTGTGACGTCACGCCCGCCCCCTTAACGAAAGTCTATAGGAAGGGGGCGCGTGACGTCACAAGGGGAGGCCCTGAACACGGAAGCCCACACACAGCCCGTTCGGAACAATAAACTTCCGGATGCAGGGCAGCGGAGTACCCCTTTAAAGTAGTAATATAAAGAAAAACCTATATAAATTGGGTATCCATGTGACCGTATGGACCTACAGAATACAGATTTGGTGTCATTTTTACTGAAAAGTGCACTGCGTAGAATCGGAAGCCCCCAAAAAGTTACAAAATTGGGGTTTTTTTTTGTTTGTTTTTTCAATTATGCCCCACAAATATATTTTCTTGGTTTGTGGTAAATTTTGTGGTGAAATGATTGATTGGTGGATACAATTGGTGGCACGAAAACATAAGCCCTCATTTGAGTCTATAGGTGCAAAATTGAAAGTGTTACGATTTTTAAGAAAGCGATGAGGAAAAAAAAACGAAAAACAAAAACGGAAAAACTCGTCCTTAAAGGGGTACTCCGGTGGAAAACAATTTTTTTTTTAAATTTTATTTTATGAACTGGTGCCAGAAAGTTAAACAGATTTGTAAATTACTTCTATTAAAAAATCTTTACCCTTTCAGTACTTATTAGCAGCTGTATGCTACAGAGGAAATTCTTCTCTTTTTGAATTTCTTTTTTGTCTTGACCACAGTGCTCTCTGCTGACACCTCTGTCCATGTCAGGGACTGTCCAGAGCAGGAGAAAATCCCCATAGGAAATCTATGCTGCTCTGGACAGTTCCTGACACGGACAGAGGGGTCAGCAGAGAGCACTGTGGTCAAGACAAAAAATGTAATTCAAAAAGAAAATAATTTCCTCTGTAGCATACAGCTGCTATAAGGTACTGGAAGGGTAAAGATTAAAAAAAAAAAAAAAAGAAGTACCGTATTTTTCGCCGTATAAGACGCACTTTTTCTTCCCCAAAACTGGGGGGGGGGGGAGTTTGTGCGTCTTATACGGCAAATACACACCTATCGCGGCGGTCCCTGCGGCCATCAACAGCCAGGACCCGCGGCTAATACAGGGCATCACCGATCGCGGTGATGCCCTGTATTAACCCTTCAGATGTGGCGATCAAAGCTGACCGCCGCGTCTGAAGCGAAAGTGAAACTAACCCGGCTGCTCAGTTGGGCTGTTCGGGACCGCGGCGGTGAAATCACGGCGTCCCGAACAGCTTACAGGACACCGGGAGGGACCTTACCTGCCTCCTCGGTGTCTTCTCCGGGCCGGGATCCCCTGCATGGCGGCGCTTTCCTTCGTCATCATCAAGTCGTCGCGCACGCCGTCCCGTCATCCAATAGGAGCGGTGTGCGTAGCGATATGATGATGGCGACGGAGAGCGAGGGAAGAAGACGTCCGGAGCGTCGGGGACGCGGCGACAGCGATGGAGCGACATCCAGGGCAGCGGTGACGGGTCCGGAGCGGCGGGGACACGTGAGTATTACCTCCTATACCAGTGGTCTTCAACCTGCGGACCTCCAGATGTTGCAAAACTACAACTCCCAGCATGCCCGGACAGCCGTTGGCTGTCCGGGCATGCTGGGAGTTGTAGTTTTGCAACATCTGGAGGTCCACAGGTTGAAGATCACTGTTGGGTGCATAATCTTTTTTTTCTAGATTTTGTACCTTTAAAATAGGGCGCGTCTTATAGGGCGAAAAATACGGTAATTTACAAATCTGTTTAACTTTCTGGCATCAGTTTATTTAAAAAAAAAAGTTTTCCACCGGAGTATCCCTTTAAGGGGTTAAAAGGGCTTTGGAGAAATGAAAGAAGCAATCTGATTGGTTGCTATGGGTAACAGTTGATTTTGATCACTTTTCCCCAATGTGTATATGATCAGGATTAGGTACATAATATTTTATAAAAACACAGAGCAACTTTCTTCCTAGAGACATCGCCCCTCTCGTCCTCAGGCTGGGGGTGGTATTGCAGTTCACGTTTCCCTAATCCAGGAGAACCCCTTTAATCTCCTGTTCAGCTTTATCGACACCTGTCTGAAGAGCCGAGCAGTTGCCCATAGCAACCAATCAGATCGCTGCTTTCATTATTCAGGGGACTGATTGGTCCAGCGATCTGATTGGTTGCTCCTCTACACAGGTATTAATCAATAATATAGATGGAGCAGATACATAATAATGGAATGTATAAGGCTATACAGTGCACAGTACAACTTCTTTCTTTGCACAGTACTATTGTTCTGTATGTATAGAGGGCGCACACTACTATTCTCTGGGCCAGTGTTTCCCAACCAGGGTGCCGTTGGCTGTCCGGGCATGCTGGGAATTGTAGTTTTGCAACAGCTGGAGGCACCCTGGTTGGGAAACACTGCTCTGGGCAGTGCACAGTACTACTTGATTATAATTGGACAGTGCACAGTACTACTTCCCTTATGCTCTATATAAGGAGATTGCACAGTACTACTTCCCTTATTCTCTATATAGGAAAATGTACACAGTACCACTTCCCTTATTCTCTATATAAGGACAGTGCACAGTACTACTTCCTTTATTCTCTATATAAGGACAGTACACAGTACTACTTCCCTTTTGCTCTATATATGGACAGTGCACAGTACCACTTCCCTTATTCTCCATATAAGGACAGTGCACAGTACTACTTCCCTTATTCTCTATATAAGGACAGTGCACAGTACTACTTCCCTTATTCTCTATATAAGGAAAGTGCACAGTACTACTTCCCTCATTCACTATACATGGACAGTGCACAGCACTACTTCCCTTATTATCTATATAAGAACAGTGCACAGTACTACTTCCTTTATTCTCTATATAAGGACAGTACACAGTACTACTTCCCTTTTCCTCTATATATGGACAGTGCACAGTACCACTTCCCTTATTCTCTATATAAGAACAGTGCACAGTACTACTTCCTTTATTCTCTATATAAGAACAGTGCACAGTACCACTTCCCTTATTCTCTATATAGGAAAATGTGCACAGTACCACTTCCCTTATTCTCTATATATGGACAGCGCACATTACCACTTCCCTTATTCTCTATATAAGGACAGTGCACAGTACTGCTTCCCTTATTCTCTATATAAGGAGATTGCACAGTACTACTTCCCTTATTCTCTATATAGGAAAATGTGCACAGTACCACTTCCCTTATTCTCTATATATGGACAGCGCACATTACCACTTCCCTTATTCTCTATATAAGGACAGTGCACAGTACTACTTCCCTTATTCTCTATATAAGGAGATTGCACAGTACTACTTCCCTTATTCTCTATATAGGAAAATGTACACAGTACCACTTCCCTTATTCTCTATATAAGGACAGTGCACAGTACTACTTCCTTTATTCTCTATATAAGGACAGTACACAGTACTACTTCCCTTTTGCTCTATATATGGACAGTGCACAGTACCACTTCCCTTATTCTCCATATAAGGACAGTGCACAGTACTACTTCCCTTATTCTCTATATAAGGACAGTGCACAGTACTACTTCCCTTATTCTCTATATAAGGAAAGTGCACAGTACTACTTCCCTCATTCACTATACATGGACAGTGCACAGCACTACTTCCCTTATTATCTATATAAGAACAGTGCACAGTACTACTTCCTTTATTCTCTATATAAGGACAGTACACAGTACTACTTCCCTTTTCCTCTATATATGGACAGTGCACAGTACCACTTCCCTTATTCTCTATATAAGAACAGTGCACAGTACTACTTCCTTTATTCTCTATATAAGAACAGTGCACAGTACCACTTCCCTTATTCTCTATATAGGAAAATGTGCACAGTACCACTTCCCTTATTCTCTATATATGGACAGCGCACATTACCACTTCCCTTATTCTCTATATAAGGACAGTGCACAGTACTGCTTCCCTTATTCTCTATATAAGGAGATTGCACAGTACTACTTCCCTTATTCTCTATATAGGAAAATGTGCACAGTACCACTTCCCTTATTCTCTATATATGGACAGCGCACATTACCACTTCCCTTATTCTCTATATAAGGACAGTGCACAGTACTACTTCCCTTATTCTCTATATAAGGAGATTGCACAGTACTACTTCCCTTATTCTCTATATAGGAAAATGTACACAGTACCACTTCCCTTATTCTCTATATATGGACAGCGCACATTACCACTTCCCTTATTCTCTATATAAGGACAGTGCACAGTACTACTTCCCCTATTCTCTATATAAGGACAGTGCACAGTACTACTTCCCTTATTCTCTATATAAGGACAGTGCACAGTACTACTTCCCTCATTCACTATACATGGACAGTGCACAGTACTACTTCCCTTATTCTCTATATAAGAACAGTGCACAGTACTACTTCCTTTATTCTCTATATAAGGACAGTACACAGTACTACTTCTCTTTTGCTCTATATGTGGACAGTGCACAGTACCACTTCCCTTATTCTCCATATAAGGACAGTGCACAGTACTACTTCCCTTATTCTCTATATAAGGACAGTGCACAGTACTACTTCCCTTATTCTCTATATAAGGACAGTGCACAGTACTACTTCCCTTATTCTCTATATAAGGACAGTGCACAGTACTACTTCCCTTATTCTCTATATAAGGACAGTGCACAGTACTACTTCCCTTATTCTCTATATAAGGAAAGTGCCCAGTACCACTTCCCTCATTCACTATACATGGACAGTGTACGGCACTACTTCCCTTATTCTCTATATAAGAACAGTGCACAGTACTACTTCCTTTATTCTCTATATAAGGACAGTACACAGTACTACTTCACTTTTCCTCTATATATGGACAGTGCACAGTACCACTTCCCTTATTCTCTATATAAGAACAGTGCACAGTACCTTTTCCCTTATTCTCTATATAAGGACAGTGTACAATACTACTTCCCTTATTCTCTCTATATATGGACAGTGCCCAGTACTACTTCCCTTATTCTCTATATAAGGAGATAGCACAGTACTACTTACCTTATTTTCTATATAGAAAAATGCGCACAGTACCACTTCCCCTATTCTCTATATATGGACAGTGCACAGTACCACTTCCCTCATGGACAGTGCACAGTACTACTCCCTCCTTCCCTGGTCATGGATAAACTTTTTTGGTAACCCTATTTTTACATAGAAGCCTTGGGAAAGTAAACATGAAAAGTCCACAGTACAACTTCCCTGAAATATCTGGATGATTGCACAGATGCACAGTACTCTCTCGCTGTTTAGCTGATGAGTTGCACAGTACCACTTCCCTTGCTCTACATATTAGATAAACAGTATAATTTGTTCTGTATTTATGAACACTGCAAAGTACAACTTATTCTAATGTTCTATACATGCCTTGGCTGTGCACAGTACAACTTCTCATGTGCTATACATGCCTTGGCTGTGCACAGTACAACTTATCATGTGCTATACATGCCTTGGCTGTGCACAGTACAACTTCTCATGTGTTATACATGCCTTGGCTGTGCACAGTATCACTTCTTATGTGCTATACATGCCTTGGCTGTGAACAGTACCACTTCTCATGTGCTATACATGCCTTGGCTGTGCACAGTACCACTTCTCATGTGCTATACATGCCTTGGCTGTGCACAGTACCACTTCTCATGTGCTATACATGCCTTGGCTGTACACAGTACCACTTCTCATGTGCTATACATGCCTTGGCTGTGCACAGTACCACTTCCTATGTGCTATACATACCTTAGCTGTGCACAGTACCACTTCTCATGTGCTATACATGCCTTAGCTGTGCACAGTACCACTTCCCTTGCTCAGTATGACCAGTATCCCTTCAGCTGGGCACAGTACATCTCCCATTCTGGCTTTTTGTACAGATCCACCTCTCTAGCTGTATATCTGGACCATGCACAGTACAACTTC
Source organism: Hyla sarda (assembly GCF_029499605.1). Classification (NCBI taxonomy): domain Eukaryota; kingdom Metazoa; phylum Chordata; class Amphibia; order Anura; family Hylidae; genus Hyla; species Hyla sarda. The sequence goes on from NC_079195.1 coordinate 2,919,482, forward strand.
CTCTCCCTTACTGGATATCTGCACAGTATCATAGATCTCATGTATAAACAGTGCACAGTACAATCTCCATTGCGGTGTCAGGCCAGCTGCACAGTATAACTTCTGTAGCCTGTAGACAGTGGGTATCCTGATCACATGACTCTGGGTACGCCCACCCCTGTGCCCACCCCTGTGCCCACCCTGTGCCTCACCCTCCAGCACCGGGGACAGGAGAGATGGGGATGTGTCTGCCGCACCAGGGAGGATCTGCGACTGAGAGGGTCCCTGCACCCCGCAATCCTGTGAGTAGCCCCCACTATGTGCTGCACTCCGGTGAGTAGCCCCCACTATGTCCTGCACTCCGGTGAGTAGCCCCCACTATGTCCTGCACTCCTGTGAGTAGCCCCCACTATGTCCTGCACTCCGGTGAGTAGCCCCCACTATGTCCTGCACTCCGGTGAGTAGCCCCCACTATGTCCTGCACTCCTGTGAGTAGCCCCCACTATGTCCTGCAATCCTGTGAGTAGCCCCCACTATGTCCTGCACTCCGGTGAGTAGCCCCCACTATGTCCTGCACTCCTGTGAGTAGCCCCCCACTATGTGCTGCACTCCTGTGAGTAGCCCCCCACTATGTCCTGCACTCCTGTGAGTAGCCCCCACTATGTCCTGCACTCCTGTGAGTAGCCCCCCACTATGTCCTGCACTCCTGTGAGTAGCCCCCACTATGTGCTGCACTCCGGTGAGTAGCCCCCACTATGTCCTGCACTCCTGTGAGTAGCCCCCACTATGTCCTGCACTCCTGTGAGTAGCCCCCACTATGTGCTGCACTCCGGTGAGTAGCCCCCACTATGTCCTGCACTCCTGTGAGTAGCCCCCACTATGTCCTGCACTCCTGTGAGTAGCCCCCACTATGTCCTGCACTCCTGTGAGTAGCCCCCCCTATGTGCTGCACTCCGGTGAGTAGCCCCCCACTATGTGCTGCACTCCTGTGAGTAGCCCCCCACTATGTGCTGCACTCCGGTAAGTAGCCCCCCACTATGTGCTGCACTCCTGTGAGTAGCCCCCCACTATGTGCTGCACTCCGGTGAGTAGCCCCGCCCCCATGTCCTGCCGGGTTGCAGCATTCCTGAAGCTCCTCATATACAATGTAGCCCATGTGATCTCTGAGCTGCTCCTAAATAACTTCAGAACTAGGTGGGTGGTCCCGGGAATCTGAAGGACAAAATCTACAGAGAGGAGGGAGCAGAGATCCAGATACCACAGGAGCAACTGGGAGACTACTCCTAATTATCACTTACTACTTACCTAATCCTGAGACTACTCTTAATTATCACCTACTACTAACCTAATCCTGAGACTACTCTTAATTATCACTTACTACATACCTAATCCTGAGACTACTCTTAATTATCACCTAATACTAACCTAATCCTGAGACTACTCCTAATTATCACCTACTACTAACCTAATCCTGAGACTACTCTTAATTATCACCTACTACTAACCTAATCCTGAGACTACTCCTAATTATCACCTACTACTAAACTAATCCTGAGACTACTCTTAATTATCACTTACTACTTACCTAATCCTGAGACTACTCTTAATTATCACCTACTACTAACCTAATCCTGAGACTAATCCTAATTATCACCTACTACTAAACTAATCCTGAGACAACCCAAAAATATCCCCTACTACTAACCTAATCCTGAGACTACTCTTAATTATCATTTACTACTTACCTAATCCTGAGACAACCCAAAAATATCCCCTACTACTAACCTAATCCTGAGACTACTCTTAATTATCACCTACTACTAACCTAATCCTGAGACTACTCCTAATTATCACCTACTACTAATCTAATACTGAGACTACTCCTAATTATCACCTACTACTAACCTAATCCTGAGACTACTCTTAATTATCACCTACTACTAACCTAATCCTGAGACTGATCCTAATTATCACCTACTACTAACCTAATCCTGAGACTACTCCTATTTATCACCTACTACTAACCTAATCCTGAGACTGATCCTAATTATCACCTACTACTAACCTAATCCTGAGACTACTCCTAATTATCACCTACTACTAACCTAATCATGAGACTACTCTAATTATCACCTACTACTAACCTAATCCTGAGACAACCCAAAAATATCCCCTACTACTAACCTAATCCGGAGACTACTCCTAATTATCACCTACTACTAACCTAATCCTGAGACTACGCCTAATTATCACCTAATACTAACCTAATCCTGAGACTACTCCTAATTATCACCTACTACTAATCTAATCCTGAGACTAATCCTAATTATCCCCTACTACTAACCTAATCCTGAGACTACTCCTAATTATCACCTACTACTAACCTAATCCTGAGACTACCCCTAATTATCACCTAATACTAACCTAATCCTGAGACTACTCCTAATTATCACTTACTACTAACCTAATCCTGAGACTACTCCTAATTATCACCTACTACTAACCTAATCCTGAGACTACCCCTAATTATCACCTAATACTAACCTAATCCTGAGACTACTCCTAATTATCACTTACTACTAACCTAATCCTGAGACTACTCTTAATTATCACCTACTACTAACCTAATCCTGAGACTACTCTTAATTATCACCTTCTACTAACCTAATCCTGAGACTACTCTTAATTATTACCTACTACTAACCTAATCCTGAGACTACTCTTAATTATCACCTACTACTAACCTAATCCTGAGACTAATCCTAATTATCACCTACTACTAACCTAATCCTGAGACTACTCCTAATTATAACCTACTACTAACCTAATCCTGAGACTACTCCTAATTATCACCTACTACTAACCTAATCCTGAGACTAATCCTAATTATCACCTAATACTAACCTAATCCTAAAACTACTCCTAATTATTACCTAATTCTTACCTAATCCTGAGGCTACCCTAATTATCACCTACTACTAACCTAATCCTGAGACTACTCCTAATTATCACCTACTTCCAACCTAATCCTAAAACTACTCCTAATTATCACCTAATACTTACCTAATCCTGAGGCTACCCTAATTATCACCTACTACTAACCTAATCCTGAGACTACTCTAATTATCACCTACTACTAACCTAATCCTGAGACAACCCAAAAATATCCCCTACTACTAACCTAATCCGGAGACTACTCCTAATTATCACCTACTACTAACCTAATCCTGAGACTACTCCTAATTATCACCTACTACTAACCTAATCCTGAGACAACCCCAAAATATTCCCTACTTCTAACCTAATCCGGAGACTACTCCTAATTATCACCTACTACTAACCTAATTCTGAGACTACCCCAATTATCACCTCCTACTAACCTAATCCTGAGACAACCCCAAAATATTCCCTACTACTAACCTAATCCGGAGACTACCCCTAATTATAACCTAATACTAACCTAATCCTGAGACTACCCCTAATTATAACCTAACACTGTACTAACCTAATCCTGAGACTACTCCTAATTATCACCTACTACTAACCTAATCCTGAGACTGCCCTAATTATCACCTACTGCTAACCAAATCCTGAGACTACTCCTAATTATCACCTACTACTAACCAAATCCTGAGAGTACACCTAATTATCACCTACTACTAACCTAATCCTGAGACTAATCCTGAGACTACCCCTAATTATAACCTACTATTAACCTAATCCTGAGACTACTCCTAATTATCACCTACTACTAACCTAATCCTGAGACTACACCTAATTATCACCTACTACTAACCTAATCCTGAGACTACCCCTAATTATCACCTACTGCTAACCTAATCCTGAGACTACTCCTAATTATAACCTACTACTAACCTAATCCTGAGACTACCCCTAATTATAACCTAATATTGTACTAACCTAATCCTGAGACTACCCCTAATTATAACCTAATACTGTACTAACCTAATCCTGAGACTACTCCTAATTATTACCTACTACTAACCTAATCCTGAGACTGCCCTAATTATCACCTACTGCTAACCAAATCCTGAGACTACTCCTAATTATCACCTACTACTAACCTAATCCTGAGACTTCTCCTAATTATAACCTACTACTAACCTAATCCTGAGACTACACCTAATTATCACCTACTACTAACCTATTCCTGAGACTACCCCTAATTATCACCTACTACTAACCTAATCCTGAGACTACACCTAATTATCACCTACTACTAACCTAATTCTGAGACTAATCCTGAAACTACCCCTAATTATCACCTACTACCAACCTAATCCTGAAACTACCCCTAATTATCACCTACTACAAACCTAATCCTGAGACTACTCTTAATTATCACTTACTACTAACCTAATCCTGAGACTAATCCTAATTTTCACCTACTACTAACCTAATCCTGAGACTACTCCTAATTATCACCTACTACTAACCTAATCCTGAGACTAATTCTAATTATCACCTACTACTAACCTAATCCTGAGACTACTCCTAATTATCACCTACTACTAACCTAATCCTGAGACTACTCCGAATTATCACCTACTACAAACCTAATCCTGAGACTACTCTTAATTATCACCTACTACTAACCTAATCCTGAGACTACTTCTAATTATCACCTACTACTAACCTAATCCTAAAACTACTCCTAATTATCACCTACTACTAACCTAATCCTGAGACTACTCCTAATTATCACCTACTACTAACCTAATCCTAAAACTACTCCTAATTATCACCTACTACTAACCTAATCCTGAGACTACTCCTAATTATCACCTACTACTAACCTAATCCTGAGACTAATCCTAATTATCACCTAATACTAACCGAATCCTGACACTACCCTTAATTATCACCTACTACTAACCTAATCCTGAGACTACTCCTAATTATCACCTACTACTAACCTAATCCTTAGACTACTCCTAATTATCACCTACTACTACCCTAATCCTGAGACTACCCCTAATTATCACCTACTACTAACCTAATCCTGAGACTACTCCGAATTATCACCTACTACTAACCTAATCCTGAGACAACTCCTAATTATCACCTACTTCCAACCTAATCCTAAAACTACTCCTAATTATCACCTAATACTTACCTAATCCTGAGGCTACCCTAATTATCACCTACTACTAACCTAATCCTGAGACTACTCTAATTATCACCTACTACTAACCTAATCCTGAGACAACCCAAAAATATCCCCTACTACTAACCTAATCCGGAGACTACTCCTAATTATCACCTACTACTAACCTAATCCTGAGACTACCCCTAATTATAACCTACTATTAACCTAATCCTGAGACTACTCCTAATTATCACCTACTACTAACCAAATCCTAAAACTACCCCTAATTATCACCTACTACTAACCTAATCCTGAGACTACTCCTAATTATCACCTACTACTAACCTAATCCTGAGACTACCCCTAATTATCACCTCCTACTAACCTAATCCTGAGACAACCCCAAAATATTCCCTACTACTAACCTAATCCGGAGACTACCCCTAATTATAACCTAATACTAACCTAATCCTGAGACTACCCCTAATTATAACCTAATACTGTACTAACCTAATCCTGAGACTACTCCTAATTATCACCTACTACTAACCTAATCTTGAGACTGCCCTAATTATCACCTACTACTAACCAAATCCTGAGACTACTCCTAATTATCACCTACTACTAACCTAATCCTGAGACTAATCCTGAGACTACCCCTAATTATAACCTACTATTAACCTAATCCTGAGACTACTCCTAATTATCACCTACTACTAACCAAATCCTAAAACTACCCCTAATTATCACCTACTACTAACCTAATCCTGAGACTACCCCTAATTATCACCTACTACTAACCTAATCCTGAGACTACCCCTAATTATAACCTAATACTGTACTAACCTAATCCTGAGACTACTCCTAATTATCACCTACTACTAACCTAATCCTGAGACTACCCCTAATTATCACCTACTACTAACCTAATCCTGAGACTACTCACTCCTAATTATCACCTACTACTAATGTAATCCTGAGACTTATCCTAATTATCACCTAATACTAACCTAATCTTGAGACTATCCTAATTATAACCTACTATTAACCTAATCCTGAGACTATCCTAATTATAACCTACTATTAACCTAATCCTGAGACTACTCACTCCTAATTATCACCTACTACTAACCTAATCCTGAGACTACTCCTAATTATCACCTACTACTAACCTAATCCTGAGACTACTCACTCCTAATTATCACCTACTACTAACCTAATCCTGAGACTACTCACTCCTAATTATCACCTACTACTAACCTAATCCTGAGACTACTTCTAATTATCACCTACTACCAACCTAATCCTGAGACTATTCCTAATTATCACCTACTACTAATCTAATCCTGAGACTACTCCTAATTATCACCTACTACTAACCTAATCCTGAGACTACTCCTAATTATCACCTAATACTAACCTAATCCTGAGACTACCCCTAATTATCACCTACTACTCACCTAATCCTGAGACTACCCCTAATTATAACCTAATACTGTACTAACCTAATCCTGAGACTACTTCTAATTATCACCTACTACCAACCTAATCCTGAGACTATTCCTAATTATCACCTACTACTAACCTAATCCTGAGACTACTCCTAATTATCACCTACTACTAACCTAATCCTGAGACTACTCCTAATTATCACCTAATACTAACCTAATCCTGAGACTACCCCTAATTATCACCTACTACTCACCTAATCCTGAGACTACCCCTAATTATAACCTAATACTGTACTAACCTAATCCTGAGACTACTCCTAATTATCACCTACTACTAACCTAATCCTGAGACTACCCCTAATTATCACCTACTACTAATCTAATCCTGAGACTAATCCTAATTATCACCTAATACTAACCTAATCCTGAGACTATCCTAATTATAACCTACTATTAACCTAATCCTGAGACTATCCTAATTATAACCTACTATTAACCCAATCCTGAGACTATCCTAATTATAACCTACTATTAACCTAATCCTGAGACTACTCACTCCTAATTATCACCTACTACTAACCTAATCCTGAGACTACTCCTAATTATCACCTACTACTAACCTAATCCTGAGACTACTCATAATTATCACCTACTATTAACCTAATCCTGAGACTACTCACTCCTAATTATCACCTACTACTAACCTAATCCTGAGACTACTCCTAATTATCACCTACTACTAACCTAATCCTGAGACTACTCCTAATTATCACCTACTACTAACCTAATCCTGAGACTACTCCTAATTATCATCTACTACCAACCTAATCCTGAGACTACTCCTAATTATCACCTACTACTAACCTAATCCTGAGACTACTCCTAATTATCACCTACTACTAACCTATTCCTGAGACTACCCCTAATTATCACCTACTACTAACCTAATCCTGAGACTACTCCTAATTATCACCTACTACTAACCTAATCCTGAGACTACTCCTAATTATCACCTACTACTAACCTAATGCTGAGACTACTCCGAATTATCACCTACTACTAACGTAATCCTGAGACTTCTCCTAATTATCACCTACTACTAACCTAATCCTGAGACTACTCCTAATTATCACCTACTACTAACCTAATCCTGAGACTACTTCTAATTATCACCTACTACTAACCTAATCCTGAGACTACTTCTAATTATCACCTACTATTAACCTAATCCTGAGACTACTCCTAATTATCACCTACTACTAACCTAATGCTGAGACTACTCCGAATTATCACCTACTACTAACGTAATCCTGAGACTTCTCCTAATTATCACCTACTACTAACCTAATCCTGAGACTACTCCTAATTATCACCTACTACTAACCTAATCCTGAGACTACTTCTAATTATCACCTACTACTAACCTAATCCTGAGACTACTTCTAATTATCACCTACTATTAACCTAATCCTGAGACTACTCCGAATTATCACCTACTACAAACCTAATCCTGAGACTACTCCTAATTATCACCTACTACTAACCTAATCCTGAGACTACTTCTTATTATCACCTACTATTAACCTAACCCAGATACAACCCTAATTATCAGTAGTAGGTGATAATTAGGAGAAGTCTCAGGATTAGGTTAGTATTAGGTGATAATTAGGGGTAGTCTCAGGATTAGGTTAGTAGTAGGTGATAATTAGGAGTAGTCTCAGGATTAGGTTAGTAGTAGGTGATAATTAGGGGTAGTCTCAGGATTAGGTTAGTAGTAGGTGATAATTAGGGGTAGTCTCAGGATTAGGTTAGTAGTAGGTGATAATTAGGAGAAGTCTCAGGATTAGGTTAGTGTTAGGTGATAATTACGATTAGTCTCAGGATTAGGTTAGTAGTAGGTGATAATTAGGAGTAGTCTCAGGATTAGGTTAGTAGTAGGTGATAATTAGGAGTAGTCTCAGGATTAGGTTAGTAGTAGGTGATAATTAGGAGTAGTCCCAGGATTAGGTTAGTAGTAGGTGATAATTAGGGGTAGTCTCAGGATTAGGTTAGTAGTAGGTGATAATTAGGAGTAGTCTCAGGATTAGGTTAGTAGTAGGTGATAATTAGGGGTAGTCTCAGGATTAGGTTAGTAGTAGGTGATAATTAGGGGTAGTCTCAGGATTAGGTGAGTAGTAGGTGATAATTAAGGGTAGTCTCAGGATTAGGTTAGTAGTAGGTGATAATTAGGAGTAGTCTCAGGATTAGGTTAGTAGTAGGTGATAATTAGGAGTAGTCTCAGGATTAGGTTAGTATTAGGTGATAATTAGGAGTAGTCTCAGAAAATATGCTTGGAAAATACCAATAGTGTGAACCGGCCCCTACAGTCTTGTGAATGTTCCCTGTGTTCTGCAGCTGGAAACTCTTCTCTGAATTGTTTATGTAGCAGAGATGAAAGAGTTAACAGGGACATAGAGCAGAGCAGCCCGAGAGCAAGACCCTGATTCTTACAATGACTACTATCAGTGATGTCACAAGGGGGCGGGGCTGTGATCACGTCATTATATTACTATTATATCAGTGATGTCATAAGGGGGTGGGGCTGTGATCACATGTCATAATATTACTATATCAGTGATGTCATAAGGGGGTTGGGCTGTGATCACGTCATTATATTACTATTATATCAGTGATGTCATAAGGGGGTGGGGCTGTGATCGCGTCATTATATTACTATTATATCAGTGATGTCATACAGGGGGCGGGGCTGTGATCACATGCTATAATCTTACTATATCATTGATGTCATAAGGGGGTGGGGCTGTGATCTTGTCATTATATTACTATTATATCAGTGATGTCATAAGGGGGTGGGGCTGTGATCACGTCATTATATTACTATTATATCAGTGATGTCATACAGGGGGCGGGGCTGTGATCACATGTCATAATATTACTATATCAGTGATGTCATAAGGGGGTGGGGCTGTGATCACGTCATTATATTACTATTATATCAGTCATGTCACAAGGGGGCGGGGCTGTGATCACGTCATATTACTATTATATCAGTCATGTCATACAGGGGGCGGGGATGTGATCACATGTCATAATATTACTATTATATCAGTGATGTCATAAGGGGGTGGGGCTGTGATCAGGTCATTATATTACTATTATATCAGTGATGTCATAAGGGGGCGGGGCTGTGATCACATGTCATTATGTTACTATTATATCAGTGATGTCATAAGGGGGCGGGGCTGTGAGCACATGTCATTATGTTACTATTATATCAGTGATGTCATAAGGGGGCGGGGCTGTGAGCACATGTCATTATACACTGCTCAAAAAAATAAGGTAACACTTACACAACACAATGTAACTCCAAGTCACTGACACTTGTGTGAAATCCCACTGTCCACTCAGGAAGAACACTGATTGACAATCAATTTCACATGGAACAGACAACAGGTGGAAATTATAGGCAATTAGCAAGACACCCCCAATAAAGAAGTGGTTCTGCAGGTGGTGACCACAGACCACTTCTCAGTTCCTATGCTTCCTGGCTGATGTTTTGGTCACTTTTGAATGCTGGCGGTGCTTTCACTCTAGTGGTAGCATGAGACGGAGTCTACAACCCACACAAGTGGCTCAGGTAGTGCAGCTCATCTAGGATGGCACATCAATGCGAGCTGTGGCAAGAAGGTTTGCTGTGTCTGTCAGCGTAGTGTCCAGAGCATGGAGGTGCTACCAGGAGACAGACCAGTACATCAGGAGACGTGGAGGAGGCCGTAGGAGGGCAACAACCCAGCAGCAGGACCGCTACCTCCACCTTTGTGCCAGGAGGAGCAGGAGGAGCACTGCCAGAGCCCTGCAAAATGACCTCCAGCAGGACACAAATGTGCATGTGTCCACTCAAACGGTCAGAAACAGACTCCATGAGGGTGGTATGAGGGCCCGACGTCCACAGGTGGGGGTTGTGCTTACAGCCCAACACTGTGCAGGACGTTTGGCATTTGCCAGAGAACACCAAGATTGGCAAATTCACCACTGGCACCCTGTGCTCTTCACATATGAAAGCAGGTTCACACTGAGCACATGTGACAGACGTGACAGAGTCTGGAGACGCCGTGGAGAACGTTCTGCTGCCTGCAACATCCTCCATGACTGGTTTGGTGGTGGGTCAGTAATGGTGTCGGGTGGCATTTCTTTGGGGGGCCGCACAGCCCTCCATGTGCTGGCCAGAGGTAGCCTGACTGCCATTAGGTACCGAGATGAGACCCTCAGACTCCTTGTGAGTAGTGTTGAGCGGCATAGGCCATATTCGAATTTGCGATATTTCGCGAATATATGGACGAATATCCGTCATATATTTGCAAAATTTGCATATTCGCAATATTCGTGGTTTATTTTCGCATATGCGAAAATTCGTGCATGCGAAAATTAGCATATGCAAAAATTCGCACGCCAGTCTCACACAGTAGTATTAGAGCCTTATTTATACCACACAAGCTGGAAGCAGAGAGGGGTGATCACTGTGATGTGTACTGTGAAAAAAAAAATATATATATTCATAATTACGAATATATAGTGCTATATTCGCGAATATGCGATATTCGCGAATAAAATTCGCATTGTGAATATTCTTGAGCAACATTACTTGTGAGACCATATGCTGGTGCGGTTGGGTTCCTCCTAATACAAGACAATACTAGACCTCATGTGGCTGGAGTGTGTCAGCAGTTCCTACAAGAGGAAGGCATTGATGCTATGGACTGGCCCGCCCGTTCCCCTGAATCCGATTGAGCACATCTGGGACGTCTCGCTCCATCCACCACAGACTGTCCAGGAGTTGGCGGATGCTTTAGTCCAGGTCTGGGAGGACATCCCTCAGGAGACCATCCTCCACCTCATCAGGAGCATGCCCAGGTGTTGTAGGGAGGTCATACGGGTATGTGGAGGCCACACACACTACTGAGCCTCATTGGGACTTGTATTAAGGACATTACATAAAGTTGGATCGGCCTGTAGTGGGGTTTTCCATTGTGATTTTGAGTGTGACTCCATATCCAGACCTCCATGGGTTAATACATTTGATTTCCATTGATCATTTTTGTGGGATTTTGATGTCATACAGAGGGCGGGGCTGAGATCACATGTCATTATATACTACTATATTATATCAGTGATGTCATACAGGGGGCGGGGCTGTGATCACATTTCATTATATTATATCAGTGATGTCATACAGGGGGAGGGGCTTGATGAAATGTCATTATATTACTATTATATCAGTGATGTCATTCAGGGGGCGGGGCTGTGATCACATGTCATCATATTACTATTATATCAGTGATGTCATACAGAGGGCGGGGCTGAGATCACATGTCATTATATACTACTATATTATATCAGTGATGTCATACAGGGGGCGGGGCTGTGATCAAATGTCATTATATTACTATTATATCAGTGATGTCATTCAGGGGGCGGGGCTGTGATCACATCTCATTATATTACTATTATATTATATCAGTGATGTCATACAGGGGGCGGGGCTGTGATCACATCTCATTATATTACTACTATATTATATCAGTGATGTCATACAGGGGGGGGGGGTGTGATCACATGTCATCATATTACTATTATATCAGTGATGTCATACAGAGGGCGGGGCTGAGATCACATGTCATTATATACTACTATATTATATCAGTGATGTCATACAGGGGGCAGGGCTGTGATCACATGTCATCATATTACTATTATATCAGTGATGTCATACAGGGGGCGGGGCTGTGATCACATCTCATTATATTACTATTATATTATATCAGTGATGTCATACAGGGGGCGGGGCTGTGATCACATCTCATTATATTACTACTATATTATATCAGTGATGTCATACAGGGGGCGGGGCTGTGATCACATTTCATTATATTATATCAGTGATGTCATATAGGGGGCGGGGCTGTGATCACATGTCATTATATTACTATTATATTATATCAGTGATGTTCTACAGGGGGCGGGGCTGTGATCACATCTCATTATATTACTATTATATTATATCAGTAATGTCATACAGGGGGCGGGGCTGTGATCACATGTCATTATATTACTATTATATCAGTGATGTCATTCAGGGGGCGGGGCTGTGATCACATGTCATCATATTACTATTATATCAGTGATGTCATACAGGGGGCGGGCTGTGATCACATGTCATTATATACTACTATATTATATCAGTGATGTCATACAGTGAGTGGGGCTGTGATCACATGTCATTATATTACTATTATATTATATCAGTGATGTCATACAGGGGGCGGGGCTGTGATCACATGTCATTATATTACTATTATATTATATCAGTGATGTCATATAGGGGGCGGGGCTGTGATCACATGTCATTATATTACTATTATATTATATCAGTGATGTTCTACAGGGGGCGGGGCTGTGATCACATCTCATTATATTACTATTATATTATATCAGTAATGTCATACAGGGGGCGGGGCTGTGATCACATGTCATTATATTACTATTATATCAGTGATGTCATTCAGGGGGCGGGGCTGTGATCACATGTCATCATATTACTATTATATCAGTGATGTCATACAGGGGGCGGGCTGTGATCACATGTCATTATATACTACTATATTATATCAGTGATGTCATACAGTGAGTGGGGCTGTGATCACATGTCATTATATTACTATTATATTATATCAGTGATGTCATACAGGGGGCGGGGCTGTGATCACATGTCATTATATTACTATTATATTATATCAGTGATGTCATACAGGGGGCGGGGCTGTGATCACATGTCATTATATTACTATTATATTATATCAGTGATGTCATACAGGAGGCGGGGCTGTGATCACATATCATTTTATTACTATTATATTATATCAGTGATGTCATATAGGGGGCGGGGCTGTGATCACATGTCATGATATTACTATTATATCAGTGATGTCACACAGGGGGCGGGGCTGTGATCACATGCCATTATATTACTATTATATCAGTGATGTCATACAGGGGGCGGGGCTGTGAACACATGTCATTATATTACTATTATATCAGTGATGTCATTCAGGGGGCGGGGCTGTGATCACATGTCATTATATTACTATTATATCAGTGATGTCATACAGGGGGCGGGGCTGTGATCACATGTCATTATATGACTATAATATCAGTGATGTCACACAGGGGGCGGGGCTGTGATCACATGTCAATATATACTACTATACTATATCAGTGATGTCATACAGAGGGCGGGGCTGTGATCACATGTCATTATATTACTATTATATTATATTATATCAGTGATGTCATACAGGGGGCGGGGCTGTGATCACATATCATTATATTACTATTATATCAGTGATGTCATACAGGGGGCGGGGCTGTGATCACATATCATTATATTACTATTATATTATATCAGTGATGTCATACAAGGGGCGGGGCTGTGATCACATGTCATTATGTTACTATTATATCAGTGATGTCATACTGGGGGCGGTGCTGATGTCATTATATTATATCAGTGATGTCATACAGGGGGCGGGGCTGTGATCACTATGTGATGAGGAATTTGGAGTTTTCTGTTGATTTGAGTGACTCCCTCCCCCCGGGGACGGTACGGATGTGAACATGACCCTATCTAGTCGTGGTGGTCACATGACTTTTTCCTGTGTCCTTGTAATATTTACGTTTGGCTATAATTAACCCGCCCCCCCCCCCCCCCTTCCTACTCACAGAGAAGCTTTGTTATTATGTGTCCCCAGAGCTCTGAGGCCGATCACCGTCTATTATATGGGAATAATTATATTTATTTTTTATTTACTTTTAGAAACTGAGAAACAAAAGTCCAGTAAAGAGCAGAGGGGACAGGAAGATGCAGGTGGGTCCCTTATGGGGTCCTTGTGGTGGTCGGGACGGTGCGGGGTCTTCTGATACATAGTAACACTGCAGCTCAACTCTATGGGAATTATCTGTGCTTCCCTCATGATCGGGGGCACAGGGTGTAGAGAAGCCCCCCACCCAAAGTGACAACCAGCGTATGTGACCCAGACCCCTACATACTTCTGATGGGCCCTCCGTGGGGTGGGGGTGGGGGGCAGACCTCTACATACTTCTGATGGGCCCTCCGTGGGGTGGGGGGGGCAGACCTCTACATACTTCTGATGGGCCCTCCGTGGGGTGGGGGGGGCAGACCTCTACATACTTCTGATGGGCCCTCCGTGGGGTGGGGGGGGCAGACCTCTACATACTTCTGATGGGCCCTCCGTGGGGTGGGGGGCAGACATCTACATACTTCTGATGGGCCCTCGGTGGGGTGGGGGGCAGACCTCTACATACTTCTGATGGGCCCTCCGTGGGGTGGGGGGGGCAGACCTCTACATACTTCTGATGCGTCCTCGGTGGGGTGGGGGGCAGACCTCTACATACTTCTGATGGGCCCTCCGTGGGGTGGGGGGGGCAGACCTCTACATACTTCTGATGCGTCCTCGGTGGGGTGGGGGGCAGACCTCTACATACTTCTGATGGGCCCTTGGTGGGGTGGGGGGCAGACCTCTACATCTGATGGGCCCTCGGTGGGGTGGGGGGCAGACCTCTACATACTTCTGATGGGCCCTCGGTGGGGTGGGGGCAGACCTCTACATACTTCTGATGGGCCCTCCGTGGGGTGGGGGGGGCAGACCTCTACATATTTCTGATGGGCCCTCTGTGGGGTGGGGGGGGCAGACCTCTACATACTTCTGATGGACCCTCGGTGGGGTGGGGGGCAGACCCCTACATACTTCTGATGGGCCCTCGGTGAGGTGGGGTGGTTGGTAGACCTCTACATACTTCTGATGGGCCCTCGGTGGGGTGGGGTGGTTGGTAGACCTCTACATACTTCTGATGGGCCCTCGGTGGGGTGGGGTGGTTGGTAGACCTCTACATACTTCTGATGGGCCCTCGGTGAGGTGGGGGGAAGACCTCTACATACTTCTGATGGGCCCTCGGTGGGGTGGGGGAAGACCTCTACATACTTCTGATGGGCCCTCGGTGGGGTGGGGGCAGACCTCTACATACTTCTGATGGGCCCTCGGTGGGGTGGGGGGCAGACCTCTATATACTTCTGATGGGCCCTCGGTGGGGGGCAGACCTCTACATACTTCTGATGGGCCCTCGGTGGGATGGGGGGCAGACCCCTACATACTTCTGATGGGCCCTTGGTGGGGTGGGGGGCAGACCCCTACATACTTCTGATGGGCCCTTGGTGGGGTGGGGGGCAGACCTCTACATACTTCTGATGGGCCCTCGGTGGGGGCAGACCTCTACATACTTCTGATGGGCCCTCGGTGGGGGGCAGACCTCTACATACTTCTGATGGGCCCTCGGTGGGGGGCAGACCTCTACATACTTCTGATGGGCCCTCGGTGGGAGCAGACCTCTACATTCTTCTGATGGGCCCTCGGTGGGGGGCAGACCTCTACATACTTCTGATGGGCCCTCGGTGGGGGGCAGACCTCTACATGCTTCTGATGGGCCCTCGGTGGGAGGGGGGGGGCAGACCTCTACATACTTCTGATGGGCCCTCGGTGGGAGGGGGGGGCAGACCTCTATATACTTCTGATGGGCCCTCGGTGGGAGGGGGGGCAGACCTCTACATACTTCTGATGGGCCCTCGGTGGGGGGCAGACCTCTACATACTTCTGATGGGCCCTCGGTGGGGTGGGGGGCAGACCTCTACATACTTCTGATGGGCCCTCAGTGGGCCCTCTACATACTTCTGATGGGCCCTCGGTGGGGGGCAGACCTTTACATACTTCTGATGGGCCCTCGGTGGGGTGGGGGGCAGACCTCTACATACTTCTGATGGGCCCTCGGTGGGGTGGGGGGCAGACCTCTACATACTTCTGATGGGCCCTCGGTGGGAGGGGGGGCAGACCTCTACATACTTCTGATGGGCCCTCGGTGGGGTGGGGGGCAGACCTCTACATACTTCTGATGGGCCCTCGGTGGGGGGGGGGCAGACCTCTACATACTTCTGATGGGCCCTCGGTGGGGTGGGGGGCAGACCTCTACATACTTCTGATGCGTCCTCGGTGGGGTGGGGGCAGACCTCTACATACTTCTGATGGGCCCTCGGTGGGGTGGGGGCAGACCTCTACATACTTCTGATGCGTCCTCGGTGGGGTGGGGGGCAGACCTCTACATACTTCTGATGGGCCCTCGGTGGGGTGGGGGGGCAGACCTCTACATACTTCTGATGCGTCCTCGGTGGGGTGGGGGGCAGACCTCTACATACTTCTGATGGGCCCTCGGTGGGGTGGGGGGCAGACCTCTACATACTTCTGATGGGCCCTTGGTGGGGTGGGGGGCAGACCTCTACATACTTCTGATGCGTCCTCGGTGGGGTGGGGGGCAGACCTCTACATACTTCTGATGGGCCCTCGGTGGGGTGGGGGGCAGACCTCTACATACTTCTGATGGGCCCTCGGTGGGGTGGGGGGCAGACCTCTACATACTTCTGATGGGCCCTCGGTGGGGGGCAGACCTTTACATACTTCTGATGGGCCCTCGGTGGGGTGGGGGGCAGACCTCTACATACTTCTGATGGGCCCTCAGTGGGGTGGGGGGCAGACCTCTACATACTTCTGATGGGCCCTTGGTGGGAGGGGGGGGCAGACCTCTACATACTTCTGATGGGCCCTCGGTGGGGGGCAGACCTCTACATACTTCTGATGGGCCCTCGGTGGGGTGGGGGGCAGACCTCTACATCTGATGGGCCCCTCGGTGGGAGGGGGGGCAGACCTCTACATACTTCTGATGGGCCCTCGGTGGGAGGGGGGGCAGACCTCTACATACTTCTGATGGGCCCTTGGTGGGGTGGGGGGCAGACCTTTACATACTTCTGATGGGCCCTCGGTGGGGTGGGGGGCAGACCTCTACATACTTCTGATGGGCCCTCGGTGGGGGGCAGACCTCTACATACTTCTGATGGGCCCTCGGTGGGGTGGGGGGCAGACCTCTACATACTTCTGATGGGCCCTCGGTGGGGTGGGGGGCAGACCTCTACATACTTCTGATGGGCCCTTGGTGGGAGGGGGGGGGGGTTGGCCCTGGATTTCTTCTTCTTACAGATAAACACTGAGCTGACAGGAACCAACATGTGACTGTGCAGCGACATTATTAACCCTTGCCTATCCTCTATGATGCTGTCTACTCAACTGGTAGACACAGTAATCTGCACATTTTTAGCACTTAGTTTCTGTGGAGATTTCGGCCCCTATGGATCTGTGTATAGATAAGTTCCTACTGTGTAAAATGCTCGGAAAGGATTTACAACTTTCCCTCCAAAGTGAATGCGAAAAAAAAATCTTCAATCAAATATGAATTGACACATTGTGGGATTATTGTTTGATTTCATCATTTTCCCCATTGACTTTGTTCAGACTGCGTATCCCCCCCAGACATCTCACAGAGGTCAGTATGGGCTGATGGACTTTATTACAGAATCAGAGTACTCAGCATCGTCCGGTCAAATCCTCATCATTTGTTCTCGTCCTCATATACTGACCTCTTATCCCGACCTCATATCCCGACCTCATATACTGACCTCATATCCCGACCTCATATCCCGACCTCATATCCCGTCCTCATATCCCGACCTCATATCCCGACCTCATATCCTGTCCTCATATCCCGTCCTCATATCCCATCCTCATATCCCGTCCTCATATACTGACCTCATATCCCGTCCTCATATCCCGTCCTCATATCCCATCCTCATATCCCGTCCTCATATCCCGTCCTCATATCCCGTCCTCATATACTGACCTCATATCCCGACCTCATATACTGACCTCATATCCCGACCTCATATCCCGACCTCATATCCCGTCCTCATATCCCGACCTCATATCCCGTCCTCATATACTGACCTCATATCCCGTCCTCATATCCCGTCCTCATATCCCGACCTCATATACTGACCTCATATACTGACCTCATATCCCGACCTCATATCCCGTCCTCATATCCCGACCTCATATACTGACCTCATATCCCGACCTCATATCCTGTCCTCATATACTGACCTCATATACTGACCTCATATCCCGACCTCATATCCTGTCCTCATATCCCGTCCTCATATCCCGTCCTCATATCCTGTCCTCATATCCCGTCCTCATATCCTGTCCTCATATCCCGTCCTCATATCCTGTCCTCATATCCCGTCCTCATATACTGACCTCATATCCCGTCCTCATATACTGACCTCATATCCTGTCCTTATATCCCTCCTCAGATATACATATAGGGGGAGATTTATCAAAACCTGTGCAGAGGAAGAGTGGTGTAGTTGCCCAAAGCAACCAATCAGATTGCTTCTTTCATTTTCCACAGGCCTCTAAAGAGGCCTGTGGAAAATGAAAGAAGCGATCTGATTGGTTGCTATGGGCAACTACACCACTCTTCCTCTGCACAGGTTTTGATAAATCTCCCCAATACAGTATATATATATATATATATATATATATATATATATATATATACACACACACACACATACATAGATACATAAACATATACACAAACACATATACACACACGTACCTACGTACATATATACATGCATACATATTTATATACATAAGCACACACATACATATTTATATACCCACACACATACATATTTATATACATGTTGAGTTTTATATAAAGATTACATGTACAGGCTGATGATATGATTTATGTTCTTGGTCTTTTTTATAGATACGCACCCATGTAATGTGGAACCGGAGAAACCAAGGAGGAGGCAGGAACAGAAGATGACCCTGCGCACTGTGTGGAGGAGCTAGATATAGGGTAGGTAAAGATATCAGAACAGGTCAGCCATATGTAAGAGAGAAAGTAGAGATCAGCTGTGTAGTGTCCTCACCTGAGGAATCTGTGGTTATGTGCCCACCTCTGAGGAGTCTGTTGTTATCTGCCCGCCCCTGAGGAGTCTGTGGTAGTTATGTGCCCGCTCCTAAGTAGTCTGTGGTTATGTGCCTGCCCCTGAGAAGTCTGTGGTTGTTAGGTGCCTGCCCCTAAGGAGTCTGTAATTGTTTTGTGCCCACCCCTGAGGAGTCTGTGGTTATGTGCCTGCGTCTGAGAAGTCTGTGATTTTTATATGCCCACCCCTGAGAAGCCTGTGGTTATAATGTGCCCCCCCTAAGGAGCCTGGGCAATGTGCCCGCCCCTGAGGAGTCTGTGGTTGTTATGTGCCTGCCCTTGAGGAGTCTGAGATTTTTAATGTGCATGCCCGAAAAGTCTGTTTGTTATTTGTCTGCCCCCGAGAAGTCTGTGATTGTTATGTGCCCGCCCCTGAGAAGTCTGGGATTATGTGCCCGCCCCTGAGAAGTCTGGGATTATGTGCCGACCCCCTGAGAAGTCTGTGGTTATGTGCCCACCCCTTAGGTGTCTGTGGTTGTTATGTGCCTGCCCTTGAGGAGTCTGAGATTTTTAATGTGCATGCCCGAAAAGTCTGTGTTTGTTATTTGTCTGCCCCCAAGAAGTCTGTGATTGTTATGTGCCCGCCCCTGAGAAGTCTGTGATTGTTATGTGCCCGCCCCTAAGAAGTCTGTGATTGTTATGTGCCCGCCCCTGAGAAGTCTGTGATTGTTATGTACCCGCCCCTGAGAAGTCTGTGATTGTTATGTGCCCGCCCCTGAGAAGTCTGTGATTGTTATGTGCCCGCCCCTGAGAAGTCTGGGATTGTTAGGTGCCCGCCCCTGAGAAGTCTGTGGTTATTATGTGCCCGCCCCTGAGAAGTCTGTGATTGTTATGTGCCCGCCCCTGAGAAGTCTGTGGTTATTATGTGCCCGCCCCTGAGAAGTCTGTGATTGTTATGTGCCTGCCACTGAGAAGTCTGGGATTGTTATGTACCCGCCCCTGAGAAGTCTGGGATTGTTATGTGCCCGCTCCTGAGAAGTCTGTGATTGTTATGTGCCCACCCCTGAGAAGTCTGTGATTGTTATGTGCCCACCCCTGAGAAGTCTGGGATTGTTAGGTGCCCGCCCCTGAGAAGTCTGTGGTTATTATGTGCCCGCCCCTGAGAAGTCTACGGTTATTATGTGCCCGCCCCTGAGAAGTCTGTGATTATTATGTGCCTGCCCCTGAGAAGTCTGGGATTGTTAGGTGCCCGACCCTGAGAAGTCTGTGGTTATTATGTGCCTGCCCCTGAGAAGTCTGTGATTGTTATGTGCCCCCCCCCCCCCCCCCCCCCGAGAAGTCTGTGATTGTTATGTGCCCGCCCCTGAGAAGTCTGGGATTGTTATGTGCCCGCCCCTGAGAAGTCTGTGGTTATTATGTGCCCGCCCCTGAGAAGTCTGTGATTGTTATGTGCCCGCCCCTGAGAAGTCTGTGGTTATTATGTGCCCGCCCCTGAGAAGTCTGTGATTGTTATGTGCCTGCCACTGAGAAGTCTGGGATTGTTATGTACCCGCCCCTGAGAAGTCTGGGATTGTTATGTGCCCGATCCTGAGAAGTCTGTGATTGTTATGTGCCCACCCCTGAGAAGTCTGTGATTGTTATGTGCCCACCCCTGAGAAGTCTGGGATTGTTAGGTGCCCGCCCCTGAGAAGTCTGTGGTTATTATGTGCCCGCCCCTGAGAAGTCTGTGGTTATTATGTGCCCGCCCCTGAGAAGTCTGTGATTATTATGTGCCTGCCCCTGAGAAGTCTGGGATTGTTAGGTGCCCGCCCCTGAGAAGTCTGTGGTTATTATGTGCCTGCCCCTGAGAAGTCTGTGATTGTTATGTGCCCCCCCCCCCCCCCGAGAAGTCTGGGATTGTTATGTGCCCGCCCCTGAGAAGTCTGGGATTGTTATGTGCCTGCCCCTGAGAAGTCTGGGATTGTTATGTGCCCGCCCCTGAGAAGTCTGTGATTGTTATGTGCCCGCCCCTGAAAAGTCTGTGATTGTTATGTGCCCGCCCCTGAAAAGTCTGTGATTGTTATGTGCCCGCCCCTGAAAAGTCTGTGATTGTTATGTGCCCGCCCCTGAGAAGTCTGGGATTATGTGCCCGCCCCTGAGAAGTCTGTGATTGTTATGTGCCCGCCCCTGAGAAGTCTGGGATTGTTAGGTGCCCGCCCCTGATAAGTCTGTGGTTATTATGTGCCCGCCCCTGAGAAGTCTGTGGTAATTATGTGCCCGCCCCTGAGAAGTCTGTGGTTATCATGTGCCTGCCCCTGAGAAGTCTGTGATTGTTAGGTGCCCGCCCCTGATAAGTCTGTGGTTATTATGTGCCCGCCCCTGAGAAGTCTGTGGTAATTATGTGCCCACCCCTGAGAAGTCTGTGGTTATCATGTGCCTGCCCCTGAGAAGTCTGTGATTGTTAGGTGCCCGCCCCTGAGAAGTCTGTGGTTATTATGTGCCCGCCCATGAGAAGTCTGTGGTAATTATGTGCCCGCCCCTGAGAAGTCTGTGGTTATCATGTGCCCGCCCCTGAGAAGTCTGTGATTGTTATGTGCCTGCCCCTGAGAAGTCTGTGATTGTTAGGTGCCCGCCCCTGAGAAGTCTGTGGTTATTATGTGCCCGCCCATGAGAAGTCTGTGGTAATTATGTGCCCGCCCCTGTGAAGTCTTGGATTCGCCCTTTTCCAATTTTTCAGTTTTTGGTTTGGTGGCGTTTCCCTGTAGCGCATTATTTTACTGACTCCTAATAAAAGATTTAATTGTCCCTACACCATTTCTGTGCCTATATTATTCCTAAACCTAATTCTATTGATATTGTTGTTTTTTTATTATAATTTACTAATAATATTACTGATTGAATTTATTTTTATTAATATTTATTTCCACCCCCCCCCCATCTCTGTTCTCAGATTCCCTATCACGATATGGAAGCGTTCACCAAACTGCTATAACTCTCCTTGTACTCGCCGCTCTCCCAATCGCCATCTCATCGAGAAGCGGAGACTCCTTAATGTGAATACGTCCCTATTACCTGGTGCCAAATGGGGGACAGACATATACCAAAGAGAACCCCTGCAGAATGCCACCTGCCTTAATGCCTCACTATAGACCAATTGTTCCCAACCAGGGTGCCTCCAGCTGTTGCAGAACTACAATTCCCAGCATGCCTGAACAGCCTTTGGCTGGCCGGGCATGCTGGGAGTTGTAGTTCTGCAACAGCTGGAGGCACTCTGGTTGGGAACCACTGCTATAGACACTATATCTGTATATTCTGATGTTATGTAACAGTTTTATAATAGACACACATATGGCGGACGTCTGATCTAGTCCTCCAGGCTATGTTCACTTTACGCTTTGGACACACACACACATATATATATATATATATATATATATATACATATATACTCCTCTGGTGTGTGATACACGTGTACACCGTGGGGCCAGCTCCGGCATCCCTGTGTTCGCTGCATATGTGGACATTTCTGCCATAAAGTGAGGACACCTGCTGATGCTGCAAAGACCCCTTCACGTTGGGAATATGAGTGGTGACCGGTGCTGACGGCAGATGTGTCCCCATTATAGTGTAATATAAATCCGTACAGCGACAGCCATAACATTAATGCTACCTGCCTAATATGTTCCCGCCCCCCACATGCTCTAATCGCTCTAGGGGCCCCATACACAGATGTGATGTCCTGTGTGATCTGATTCTTGTCCTTCCTTTTCCCTGTGACCCTGCCCCCAATTGTCCTTCCTTGTCCCTGTGACCCTGTCCCCAATTGTCCTTCCATGTCCCTGTCCCCAATTGTCCTTCCTTGTCCCTGTGACCCTGTCCCTGTGACCGTCCCCAATTGTCCTTCCTTGTTCCCATGACCCAGTCCCCAATTGTCCTTGTGACCCTGTTCCCAATTGTCTTTCCTTGTCCCCAATTGTCCTTCCTTGTCCCCATGTCTGTCTCCAATTGTCCTTCCTTGTCCCCATCGCCCTGTCCCCAAGTGTCCTTCCTTGTCCCCGTGACCCTGTCCCTAATTGTCCTTCCTTGTACCCATCGCCCTGTCTCCAATTGTCCTTCCTTGTCCCCAATTGTCCTTCCATGTCCCTGTGACCCTGTCCCCAATTGTCCTTCCTTGTCCCCGTGACCCTGTCCTTTATTGTCCTTCCTTGTTCCCGTGACCCAGTCCCCAATTGTCCTTGTGGCCCTGTCCCCAATTGTCCTTCCTTGCCCCCATCGCCCTGTCTCCAATTATCCTTCCTTGTCCCCATCGCCATGTCCCCAATTGTACTTACTTGTCCCCGTGACCCTGTCCCCAATTGTCCTTCCTTGTCCACATCGCCCTGTCCCCAATTGTCCTTCCTTGTCCCCAATTGTCCTTCCTTGTCCCCGTGACCCTGTCCCCAATTGTCCTTCCTTGTCCACGTGACCCTGTCCCCTATTGTCCTTCCATGTCCCTGTGACCCTGTCCCCAATTGTCCTTCCTTGTCCCCGTGACCCTGTCCCCAATTGTCCTTCCTTGTCCCCGTGACCCTGTCCTCAATTGTCCTTCCTTGTCCCCATGACCCTGTCCACAACTGTCCTTCCTTGTCCCCATGACCCTGTCCCCAATTGTCCTTCCTTGTCCCCATGACCCTGTCCCCAATTGTCCTTCCTTGTCCCCATGACCCTGTCCACAACTGTCCTTCCTTGTCCCCATGACCCTGTCCCCAATTGTCCTTCCTTGTCCCCATCGCCCTGTCTCCAATTATCCTTCCTTTTGCACATCGCCATCCCCAATTGTCCTTCCTTGTCCCCATGACCCTGTCCCCGGCTGTCCTTCCTTGTCCCCATGTCCCTGTCCCCGGCTGTCCTTCCTTGTCCCCATCACCCTGTCCCCGGCTGTCCTTCCTTGTCCCCATGTCCCTGTCTGTCCTTCCTTGTCCCCATCACCCTGTCCCCGGCTGTCCTTCCTTGTCCCCATGACCCTGTCCCCGGCTGTCCTTCCTTGTCCCCATCACCCTGTCCCCGGCTGTCCTTCCTTGTCCCCGTCCCAGTTTGTCCTTCTGTGGACCACATTTGGTCAGTAATAACCACTACACCCTGGGGACCCCCATGACTGGTAATTCTGGAGATGATCTGACCCCGGAGTCTACACATTATTACTTAGTCACAGTCGGTCCTTACACTTAACCATTTTTCCTGCTTCATCTGGGCTGACCGGTCACATGGTCCTGATATATCACCCGGGCGCCATTGTCATCGGTTTGTCAGCGCTATCACTTCACCTGTCCGTGGTTTTAAAGTGTACCCGTCAGATCAAACTTTTATTTATTAAATATATCACTCAGTGCCTAATCCTGACCATGTACATTTTGTGTCTAGTTCCTTTATTTATTTTATTACACTTTTAATTTAGCTCACTAGTCTGAATTCCTCTCAAAGGGAGGGGGCGTGGCCTCACTGTGCAGGGCTCCGCCCCCTCCCTCAGTATGCCGTTTGCTCACATCTCCCCTAGCATTAGCAAAACTACAACTCCCAGCATGTCCTCACTGACAGTAGCGGGACACAAGATGACAGTGGGAGGAGCCCTGCGCTCACAGCTGTCAATCAAGGAACTGTGTCCATGACATAGGTGATGACTCATGGACACAGCAGGACTAGTATGTGTCCAGGCAGGCAGGGGGGGGAGGGGGCAGTTGTTTGATTTGCTTTTTCTATATGAATTACTGAAAATGTTCTGATGAAAGCGATTACAAGACCTATTGGTTTTTCATGCTTTACCACATATCAGGAGTTTTGGTATCTGACAGCGCCCGTTTCATGTTCTGGCTGCTCAGTCTACAGAGAATTTTATATTAATCTGATCAGATCCTGCAAGAAAAAATATAATAATAAAATAATACGTTTGCCCACTTTTCTTTTTTTCCTAAAAATGAACAAATTGTGAAAAGTTAAAACTTTTTTTTTTTTTTTTTTTTTAAGATTATTGATTCTCCCTTCACACAGCTCTCCCCGGCTCCTGACCGTGTGAAGGGAGACGGTCAGGAGCCGGGGAGAGCTGTGTGCAGGGAGACGGTCAGGAGCCGGGGGGGAGCTGTGTGAAGGGAGACGGTCAGGAGCCGGGGAGAGCTGTGTGAAGGAAGACGGTCAGGAGCTGGGGAGAGATGTGTGCAGGGAGACGGTCAGGAGCCGGGGAGAGATGTGTGCAGGGAGACCGTCAGGAGCCGGGGAGAGATGTGTGCAGGGAGACAGTCAGGAGCCGGGGAGAGATGTGTGCAGGGAGACAGTCAGGAGCCGGGGAGAGATGTGTGCAGGGAGACAGGAGCCGGGGAGAGCTGAGTGCAGGGAGACAGTCAGGAGCCGGGGAGAGATGTGTGCAGGGAGTCAGTCGGGAGCCGGGGAGAGCTGCGTGCAGGGAGACAGTCAGGAGCCGGGGAGAACTGTGTGAAGGGAGACAGTCAGGAGCCGGGGAGAGCTGTGTGCAGGGAGACAGTCAGGAGCCGGGGAGAGATGTGTGCAGGGAGACAGTCAGGAGCCGGGGAGAGCTGTGTGCAGGGAGACAGTCAGGAGCCGGGGAGAGATGTGTGCAGGGAGACAGTCAGGAGCCGGGGAGAGCTGTGTGCAGGGAGACAGTCAGGAGCCGGGGAGAGCTGTGTGCAGGGAGACAGTCAGGAGCCGGGGAGAGCTGTGTGCAGGGAGACAGTCAGGAGCCGGGGAGAGCGGTGTGAAGGGAGACAGTCAGGAGCCGGGGAGAGCTGTGTGCAGGGAGACAGTCAGGAGCCGGGGAGAGCTGTGTGAAGGGAGACAGTCAGGAGCCGGGGAGAGCTGTGTGCAGGGAGACAGTCAGGAGCCGGGGAGAGCTGTGTGAAGGGAGACAGTCAGGAGCCGGGGAGAGCTGTGTGCAGGGAGACAGTCAGGAGCCGGGGAGAGATGTGTGCAGGGAGACAGTCAGGAGCCGGGGAGAGCTGTGTGCAGGGAGACAGTCAGGAGCCGGGGAGAGATGTGTGCAGGGAGACAGTCAGGAGCCGGGGAGAGATGTGTGCAGGGAGACAGTCAGGAGCCGGGGAGAGCTGTGTGCAGGGAGACAGTCAGGAGCCGGGGAGAGATGTGTGCAGGGAGACAGTCAGGAGCCGGGGAGAGCTGTGTGCAGGGAGACAGTCAGGAGCCGGGGAGAGCTGTGTGAAGGGAGACAGTCAGGAGCCGGGGAGAGCTGTGTGCAGGGAGACAGTCAGGAGCCGGGGAGAGCTGTGTGAAGGGAGACAGTCGGGAGCCGGGGAGAGCTGTGTGAAGGGAGACAGTCAGGAGCCGGGGAGAGCTGTGTGCAGAGTCCAGTAAGGGGGATCAGTCAGGAATCATAAATCCCCGCCGTGGAACGCATTCACCGGAAGTTGTAGTAAGCTGGGCGGGGTTTGCGCTGGACCGGAAGTCACCGCTCCGGAGCCTCACAGACAGAACGGGAAGGAAAGCTCCGCTCGGTGGGTGCCCGGGACTCCAGCCCTGTACCGATATATAACGCGGCCTGACACGGCTGTACGGTACAATGGGCCAATCATATTCATCCATAGAGGGGGAGGGGCAGTGATTGACAGAGAGGAGGGGCCCAAGTGATTGACAGGGAGAGGGGAGGAGTCTTAATGACTGCCAGGTAAAAGGGAGGAGCCAGAGCGACCGACAGGTAGAAAAGGAGGAGTCAGAGAGCGACAGGAAGAGAGGAGGAGCCTGAGAGAAATACTGACAGGTAGAGGGGAGGAGCCAGAGAGAGATAGGTAGAGGGGAGGAGCCAAATACTGACAGGTAGAGGGGAGGAGCCAAAGACTGACAGGTAGAGGGGAGGAGCCAGAGAGAGATAGGTAGAGGGGAGGAGCCAGAGAGATAGGTAGAAGGGAGGAGCCAGAGACTGACAGGTAGAGAGGAGGAGCCAGAGAGAGATAGGTAGAGGGGAGGAGCCAGAGACTGACAGGTAGAGGGGAGGAGCCAGAGAGAGATAGGTAGAGAGGAGAAGCCAGAGAGACAGATAGAGAGGAGGAGCCAGAGAGAGCGACAGGTAGAGGGGAGGAGCCAGAGAGAGAGAGAAAGAGACTGACAGGTAGAGAGGAGGAGCCAGAGAGAGAGAAAGAGACTGACAGGTAGAGGGGAGGAGCCAGAGAGAGAAAGAAAGAGACTGACAGGTAGAGGGGAGGAGCCAGAGAGAGAGAGAGACTGACAGGTAGAGGGGAGGAGCCAGAGAGAAAGAGACTGACAAGTAGAGGGGAGGAGCCAGAGAGAGAGAGAAAGAGACTGGCAGGTAGAGGGGAGGAGCCAGAGAGAGAAAGAGACTGACAGGTAGAGGGGAGGAGCCAGAGAGAGAGAGCTACAGTAGGGAGGAGGAGCCAGAAAGAGAGCAAAAGTTAGAGAGGAGGAACCAGAGAATGAATGACAGGTAAAGAGGAGGAGCCTGAAAGAGAGTTACAGGTAGAGGGGAGGAACCAGAGAGAGCAACAGGGAGAGAGGAGGAGCCAGAGAGAGCGACAGGTAGAGGGGAGGAGCCAGAGAGAGCGACAGGTAGAGGGGAGGAGCCAGAGAGAGCGACAGGTAGAGGGGAGGAGCCAGAGAGAGCGACAGGTAGAGGGGAGGAACCAGAGAGAGCAACAGGGAGAGAGGAGGAGCCAGAGAGAGCGACAGGTAGAGGGGAGGAGCCAGAGAGAGCAACAGGGAGAGGGGAGGAGCCAGAGAGAGCGACAGGTAGAGGGGAGGAGCCAGAGAGAGAGCGACAGGTAGAGGGGAGGAGCCAGAGAGAGCGACAGGTAGAGGGGAGGAGCCAGAGACCAAGTAGAAAATATATATATTTAGTGACTGGCAGATACAGAGGAGTAGATATATATATATATATTTAGTGACTGGCAGATACAGAGGAGTAGATATATATATATATATATTTAGTGACTGGCAGATACAGAGGAGTAGATATATATATATATTTAGTGACTGGCAGATACAGAGGAGTAGATATATATATATATATATATATATATATATATATTTAGTGACTGGCAGATACAGAGGAGTAGATATATATATATATTTAGTGACTGGAAGATACAGAGGAGTAGATATATATATATATTTAGTGACTGGCAGATACAGAGGAGTAGATATATATATATATTTAGTGACTGGCAGATACAGAGGAGTAGATATATATATATATTTAGTGACTGGCAGATACAGAGGAGTAGATATATATATATATTTGGTGACTGGCAGATACAGAGGAGTAGATATATATATATATTTAGTGACTGGCAGATACAGAGGAGTAGATATATATATATATATTTAGTGACTGGCAGATACAGAGGAGTAGATATATATATATATATTTAGTGACTGGCAGATACAGAGGAGTAGATATATATATATATATATTTAGTGACTGGCAGATACAGAGGAGTAGATATATATATATATTTAGTGACTGGCAGATACAGAGGAGTAGATATATATATATATTTAGTGACTGGCAGATACAGAGGAGTAGATATATATATATATTTAGTGACTGGCAGATACAGAGGAGTAGATATATATATATATATATATATATATATTTAGTGACTGGCAGATACAGAGGAGTAGATATATATATATATATTTAGTGACTGGCAGATACAGAGGAGTAGATATATATATATATTTAGTGACTGGCAGATACAGAGGAGTAGATATATATATATATTTAGTGACTGGCAGATACAGAGGAGTAGATATATATATATATTTAGTGACTGGCAGATACAGAGGAGTAGATATATATATATATTTAGTGACTGGCAGATACAGAGGAGTAGATATATATTTGGTGACTGCTCTCCGCTTCTTTTACGTTGCAGACATTATTTTCCCGGCAGTGAGCGCTGTATATACGGATGATGGAGACCCCCGTCCTCTCTCCAGGTACGAGCTCATGTTCCCCCCATACACTGCAGCCATGATGTCTTCGTTGTAATAACATCCAGTGTTTATTCTTTTCCTGTAGACCCTGAGGGGCGGGGGGCCGGGGCAAAGCTGCAGGGCAGGTAATGATTCTTGAGGGGGGAGTTCTGGGGTCTGTGATTCTTTGTTTCACATGTTTCTCTTTGTCTGGACAGGCAGGACGTCCCAGGAAGTCCCCACCGGAGATGGGAATCAGGTGAGGCCATTGTTGAGGCTCTTCACAGGTTACTGTATATTCTGTACGTAGTGACCCTGATTGCCCTCCATATTGACCACGGTGGGCCGGTCCATTACTTGGGTTATCTGGCCCCTGGTAATTGGGTTGTTTTTGTCCCTACAGAAGGAAATATCTCCATAGGCAAAGTGCAGCTCAGCCACATGGAGGCGCCAGACTCAAAGGAGGATGGACTCGTCACCGAGGCTCTCCACAACATGAACAATGCCCCAAAGAAAGACGGAAACTTCCTAATTCCGACCCTTCGGCCCCCAAGACGACACCCCCCGAATCCGTATTCCTCTATGGTGGGCGTCAGCAGCAGTTTTCTTGTGGACCGTAGCAAACACCTCTCGGGCTCCAGAAGTGGAAGGTTGGAAGAGTTCTCCAGCGACATCGGCTCGCCGTCCGTCCCGAGCCCCACCTACTGCTCCAAGTGCAAGAAAATGTTCGCCACCAGTGAAGCGTACGGCTGCCATGAGCCAATGCACTTAATAAGCGGCAAACTTTTTCCTTGCATAGAATGCGGCAAATATTATCGGCACAACACGGCTCTGGTGATCCACCGGCGGACGCACACCGGGGAGAAGCCGTACAGCTGCAGTGAGTGCGGGAGATGTTTTAACGCTCGGTCGAGTTTGGTCACCCACATGAAAATACATTCCGGAGAAAAGCTCTACTCCTGCTCCGAGTGCGGGAAAGGATTCGCCAAAACAGACGACCTCTTTAACCACCAGCTGGTGCACTATCGGGAAAGGAAGCACACGTGCGGTGACTGCGGCAAGTGCTTCAAGATGGAGTCCGAGCTCGTAGCCCATAGGAAAAACCATCCTGCGGAAGTACTCTTCCTCTGTTCTGTTTGTGGCAAGGACTATACGCAGTACTCCAAGCTTCTGCGGCATGAGAAGACTCACCCAAGGTTACCGCCCGTCTTCATCACCAGCGAGAAAATGTTAAAGGACCAGGAAGCCTAAAATGTAGGTGAGAATGGAGTACAGAAGATGAAGCTTGCACTCACCGTTCCTGTAGAGAAGCTTTGTACGGTCATTCCGTTCTGGCAGGGAGACTTCGGTGATGCGGGGTGCTCAGAGGCAGGCAAACAGCCGTTTTCGCACACAGGTGTGTGCTTCTTCCGGCCTCTCGAGGCCGGAAGAAGCACACACCTGTGTGCGAAAACGGCTGTGGCCGGAAGAAGCACACTCCTGTGTGCGAAAACGGCTGTGGCCGGAAGAAGCACACTCCTGTGTGCGAAAACGGCTGTGGCCGGAAGAAGCACACTCCTGTGTGCGAAAACGGCTGTGGCCGGAAGAAGCACACTCCTGTGTGCGAAAACGGCTGTGGCCGGAAGAAGCACACACCTGTGTGCGAAAACGGCTGTGGCCGGAAGAAGCACACACCTGTGTGCGAAAACGGCTGTGGCCGGAAGAAGCACACTCCTGTGTGCGAAAACGGCTGTGGCCGGAAGAAGCACACACCTGTGTGCGAAAACGGCTGTGGCCGGAAGAAGCACACACCTGTGTGCGAAAACGGCTGTGTGCCTCTTAGCCCTCCGCATCACCTAAGTCTCCCTGCTGGAACGGAATGACCGTACGAAGCTTCTCTTCTGGAACGGTGAGTGCAAGCTTCATCTTCTGTACTCCAGTTTTGCAAGTTGTCTCGCTGTCTTTAAGCTTTGCACCCCGTCAGTAGTATTACTATTGGATAATCCGGTTGCTGTCTTGCTTGAGTTAATTACTTTCCTTGCTGTCGACACTAGGGATCGACCGATATTGATTCTTTAGAGCCGATACCGATAACCTGTGAACTTTCAGGCCGATAGTCGATAGCTTTTACCGATATTCCATGCACTATATGGGCACATGATGGGGGGGGAGTATAATGCCCCCCTGTCATGTGCCCCTGATATAAAATATATATAGTGTAGTATAAGGTATATAAGGGGCAGTATGACGTCCCTTCACCTCTCCTGACGGCTTCTCTCTCAGCTCCATGCTCCTGCTCTCCGCACGTGCTTCCTGTATCACATGACGCTCAGATTGGCTGTCGCGCCCCTCACTTGTTGCTGTACAGTCAGGATGGGACGCGGTTCTGAGGTAAATGTTACCGGCTCGCCTCCTGGGCCCCAGGGTGTACGGGATCACAAGCTTCGACTCCACCGCATGATCCGGGTGTAGTAAGATGGCTGCTCTTTGTTTGGGTTTAGGCTCTGTCCTCCAATAAGCTGCGAGCACCGAGCCCTGACCCCGCCCACACCATGACTGGAGCCAAAGGAGGTGAGCGTGGCCCCTACAGGAAGAGATAGCTACGGGGCCCCCGGGAACAATCTGTTATCCAGAGCAGCGAGACTTCAAGACAGAATGGGGGCGCACACGCTGGACGCATTATCGGCATTATCTGCAAGGTTAGATACCGATAACTTAAAAATCGTGAATATCGGCCAATAATATTGGCCAATCTGATAATCGGTTGATCCCTAGTCGACACATATGGAATCCTTTGATTGTGCTCTCTGAGTATCTCTTTTTTGGTAGGTGAGAATGGAACTGGTGCCCACACGTGTCAGCATTCCTGGACTCTAGGAGGACGGGGTCAGATCAGAGGAGACTCTACAGGCCCAAAGCAGGGGGGCAGCTGATAGTGACATTACGATTCGGCCAAACCAAAATGCATCCTAGCCATCAATGAACCCCCAACCCCTGCCTAAAAATACTAATGTCACCAAAGCCCACACCAGTATTTGTTCACGGAAGTTGTTGGTCGGTGGAGGATGAGGAGCGACGTAAACCTCCATGATGAAGACTTTACCTGTGTATTGTGTGTATGAAGACTTTACCTGTGTATTGTGTGTATGAAGACTTTACCTGTGTATTGTGTGTATGAAGACTTTACCTGTGTATTGTGTGTATGAAGACTTTACCTGTGTATTGTGTGTATGAAGACTTTACCTGTGTATTGTGTGTATGAAGACTTTACCTGTGTATTGTGTGTATGAGTGGTGATGTGAGTCATTGATGTATTTTATTGGTGCTACTAAAGATCCGGTCTGACCCGGTCCTGTTGGGGGGGGGGGGGGGGGTGGATGGATGTCTGATGATAGTGTTTTTGACATTAGCATCATTTTCTCATAAAAGGGGTCACCACAAGATTAACACTCCCCCCCTCAGCTGTATACGTTACAACTAGCTGATCGGGGAAAATCTGATTGCAGGGACCCTCCACTAATAATAAGGTGGGGATTCTCCTGTCCCCTGAGTGAATGGCAGCACGCATGCTCGGACCCCGCACGCTCGATTCACTTTCACGGGGACTACCCTATCTGTAGTGAATAGAGTGGTTGCCATTTACTTAGGTCAAGGGACCCCATTCTTGTTGTCATTTGGAGTTTCAGTGGTCCCCTATCATATACTTATCACCTATCATTCAGTGGTCCCCTATCATATACTTATCACCTATCATTCAGTGGTCCCCTATCATATACTTATCACCTATCATTCAGTGGTCCCCTATCATATACTTATCACCTATCATTCAGTGGTCACTGTTGTTTCAAACTATTTCCCTCAATGTGATTCCCAACATATTTGTCAGTCACTTCATTTACCGAAAATGACTCCTTACCCCAGAAAAACAGCTCTAAAGTCTCGGCCACTAGATAACTCCCTTCCCTGAAGTCTTCTGTCCACTGCCTGTTGTTAGGGGAGAATTTGTGTAAGTACCTGGCTCAGTAATGGGAAACAGAGGGTGTTATTAATGGTACTTATTCTGATTGTGTGACTGTTACTAGTGGGGACCACAGGGGTCCGTCTTGTGTCCTATTGTATTTAATATATTCATTAATGACCTTGTAGAGGGGGTGAATAGTAAAGTAGCAATCTTTGCAGATGATACTAAACTCTGTAAAGCGGTACACACTATAGAGGACTGTGTATAGTAGATAATACAATAGAGGACAGTGCACTGTGTATAGTAGATAACACAATAGAGGACAGTGCACAGTGTATGGTAGATAACACAATAGAGGACAGTGCACTGTGTATAGTAGATAACACAATAGAGGACAGTGCACTGTGTATAGTAGATAACACACTAGAGGACAGTGCACTGTGTATAGTATATAACACAATAGAGGACAGTGCACTATTACAAATGGATCTGGTTAGGTTGGAAGTTTCGTTGAACACTGATAAATGTAAGGTAATGCACATGGGGAGGAAAAATCGGGGCCGGGATTATGTATTAAATGGGAGAACACTTGGTACGACTGACTTGGAAAGGACTTAGGAGTCTTAGTTAATAGTAAATTTAGCTGTAGTGACCAGTGTCAGGCAGCTGCGGCCAAGGCAAATAAAATCATGGGGGGCATCAATAGGGGCATAGATGCCCACGACAAGGAAATAATTCTACTGCTGTAACAAATCACTAGTCAGACCACACATAGAATACTGTATACAGTACTGGTTAGACCACACATGGAATACTGTGTACAGTACTGGTCAGACCACACATGGAATACTGTGTACAGTACTGGTCAGACCACACATGGAATACTGTGTACAGTACTGGTCAGACCACACATAGAATACTGTGTACAGTACTGGTCAGACCACACATGGAATACTGTGTACAGTACTAGTCAGACCACACATGGAATACTGTGTACAGTACTAGTCAGACCACACATGGAATACTGTGTACAGTACTGGTCAGACCACACATAGAATACTGTGTACAGTACTGGTCAGACCACACATAGAATACTGTGTACAGTACTGGTCTGACCACACATAGAATACTGTGTACAGTACTGGTCAGACCACACATGGAATACTGTGTACAGTACTGGTCAGACCACACATGGAATACTGTGTACAGTACTGGTCAGACCACACATAGAATACTGTGTACAGTACTGATCAGACCACACATGGAATACTGTGTACAGTACTGGTCAGACCACACATGGAATACTGTGTACAGTACTGGTCTGACCACACATAGAATACTGTGTACAGTACTGGTCAGACCACACATAGAATACTGTGTATAGTACTGGTCAGACCACACATGGAATACTGTGTACAGTGCTGGTCAGACCACACATGGAATACTGTGTACAGTGCTGGTCAGACCACACATAGAATACTGTGTACAGTACTGGTCAGACCACACATGGAATACTGTGTACAGTACTGGTCAGACCACACATAGAATACTGTGTACAGTACTGGTCAGACCACACATAGAATACTGTGTACAGTACTGGTCAGACCACACATGGAATACTGTGTACAGTACTGGTCAGACCACACATGGAATACTGTGTACAGTACTGGTCAGACCACACATGAAATTCTGTGTACAGTACTGGTCAGACCACACATGGAATACTGTGTACAGTACTGGTCAGACAACACATGGAATACTGTGTACAGTACTGGTCAGACCACACATGGAATACTGTGTACAGTACTGGTCAGACCACACATGGAATACTGTGTACAGTACTGGTCAGACCACACATGGAATACTGTGTACAGTACTGGTCAGACCACACATGGAATACTGTGTACAGTACTGGTCAGACCACACATGGAATACTGTGTACAGTACTGGTCAGACCACACGTAGAAGACTGTGTACAGTACTGGTCAGACCACACATGGAATACTGTGTACAGTACTGGTCAGACCACACACAGAATACTGTGTACAGTACTAGTCAAACCACGCATAGAATACTGTGTACAGTACTAGTCAGACCACGCATAGAATACTGTGTACAGTACTGGTCAGACCACACATGGAATACTGTGTACAGTACTGGTCAGACCACACATGGAATACTGTGTACAGTACTGGTCAGACCACACATGGAATACTGTGTACAGTACTGGTCAGACCACACATGGAATACTGTGTACCGTACTGGTCAGACCACACATGGAATACTGTGTACAGTACTGGTCAGACCACACATAGAATACTATGTACAGTACTGGTCAGACCACACATGGAATACTGTGTACAGTACTGGTCAGACCACACATGGAATACTGTGTACAGTACTGGTCAGACCACACATGGAATACTGTGTACAGTACTGGTCAGACCACACATGGAATACTGTGTACAGTACTGGTCAGACCACACATTGAATACTGTGTACAGTACTGGTGAGACCACACATTGAATACTGTGTACAGTACTGGTCAGACCACACATTGAATACTGTGTACAGTACTGGTCAGACCACACATGGAATACTGTGTACAGTACTGGTCAGACCACACATGGAATACTGTGTACAGTACTGGTCAGACCACACATGGAATACTGTGTACAGTACTGGTCAGACCACACATGGAATACTGTGTACAGTACTGGTCAGACCACACATGGAATACTGTGTACAGTACTGGTCAGACTACACATGGAATACTGTGTACAGTACTGATCAGACCACACATAGAATACTGTGTACAGTACTAGTCAGACCACACATAGAATACTGTGTACAGTACTAGTCAGACCACACATAGAATACTGTGTACAGTACTAGTCAGACCACACATAGAATACTGTGTACAGTACTAGTCAGACCACACATGGAATACTGTGTACAGTACTGGTCAGACCACACATGGAATACTGTGTACAGTACTGGTCAGACCACACATGAAATACTGTGTACAGTACTGGTCAGACCACACATGGAATACTGTGTACAGTACTGGTCAGACAACACATGGAATACTGTGTACAGTACTGGTCAGACCACACATGGAATACTGTGTACAGTACTGGTCAGACCACACATGGAATACTGTGTACAGTACTGGTCAGACCACACATGGAATACTGTGTACAGTACTGGTCAGACCACACATGGAATACTGTGTACAGTACTGGTCAGACCACACATGGAATACTGTGTACAGTACTGGTCAGACCACACGTAGAAGACTGTGTACAGTACTGGTCAGACCACACATGGAATACTGTGTACAGTACTGGTCAGACCACACACGGAATACTGTGTACAGTACTGGTCAGACCACACACGGAATACTATGTACAGTACTAGTCAAACCACGCATAGAATACTGTGTACAGTACTAGTCAGACCACGCATAGAATACTGTGTACAGTACTGGTCAGACCACACATGGAATACTGTGTACAGTACTGGTCAGACCACACATGGAATACTGTGTACAGTACTGGTCAGACCACACATGGAATACTGTGTACAGTACTGGTCAGACCACACATGGAATACTGTGTACCGTACTGGTCAGACCACACATGGAATACTGTGTACAGTACTGGTCAGACCACACATGGAATACTGTGTACAGTACTGGTCAGACCACACACAGAATACTGTGTACAGTACTAGTCAAACCACGCATAGAATACTGTGTACAGTACTAGTCAGACCACGCATAGAATACTGTGTACAGTACTGGTCAGACCACACATGGAATACTGTGTACAGTACTGGTCAGACCACACATGGAATACTGTGTACAGTACTGGTCAGACCACACATGGAATACTGTGTACAGTACTGGTCAGACCACACATGGAATACTGTGTACCGTACTGGTCAGACCACACATGGAATACTGTGTACAGTACTGGTCAGACCACACATAGAATACTATGTACAGTACTGGTCAGACCACACATGGAATACTGTGTACAGTACTGGTCAGACCACACATGGAATACTGTGTACAGTACTGGTCAGACCACACATGGAATACTGTGTACAGTACTGGTCAGACCACACATGGAATACTGTGTACAGTACTGGTCAGACCACACATTGAATACTGTGTACAGTACTGGTGAGACCACACATTGAATACTGTGTACAGTACTGGTCAGACCACACATTGAATACTGTGTACAGTACTGGTCAGACCACACATGGAATACTGTGTACAGTACTGGTCAGACCACACATGGAATACTGTGTACAGTACTGGTCAGACCACACATGGAATACTGTGTACAGTACTGGTCAGACCACACATGGAATACTGTGTACAGTACTGGTCAGACCACACATGGAATACTGTGTACAGTACTGGTCAGACTACACATGGAATACTGTGTACAGTACTGATCAGACCACACATAGAATACTGTGTACAGTACTAGTCAGACCACACATAGAATACTGTGTACAGTACTAGTCAGACCACACATAGAATACTGTGTACAGTACTAGTCAGACCACACATAGAATACTGTGTACAGTACTAGTCAGACCACACATGGAATACTGTGTACAGTACTGGTCAGACCACACATGGAATACTGTGTACAGTACTGGTCAGACCACACATGAAATACTGTGTACAGTACTGGTCAGACCACACATGGAATACTGTGTACAGTACTGGTCAGACAACACATGGAATACTGTGTACAGTACTGGTCAGACCACACATGGAATACTGTGTACAGTACTGGTCAGACCACACATGGAATACTGTGTACAGTACTGGTCAGACCACACATGGAATACTGTGTACAGTACTGGTCAGACCACACATGGAATACTGTGTACAGTACTGGTCAGACCACACATGGAATACTGTGTACAGTACTGGTCAGACCACACGTAGAAGACTGTGTACAGTACTGGTCAGACCACACATGGAATACTGTGTACAGTACTGGTCAGACCACACACGGAATACTGTGTACAGTACTGGTCAGACCACACACAGAATACTGTGTACAGTACTAGTCAAACCACGCATAGAATACTGTGTACAGTACTAGTCAGACCACGCATAGAATACTGTGTACAGTACTGGTCAGACCACACATGGAATACTGTGTACAGTACTGGTCAGACCACACATGGAATACTGTGTACAGTACTGGTCAGACCACACATGGAATACTGTGTACAGTACTGGTCAGACCACACATGGAATACTGTGTACCGTACTGGTCAGACCACACATGGAATACTGTGTACAGTACTGGTCAGACCACACATGGAATACTATGTACAGTACTGGTCAGACCACACATGGAATACTGTGTACATTACTGGTCAGACCACACATGGAATACTGTGTACAGTACTGGTCAGACCACACATGGAATACTGTGTACAGTACTGGTCAGACCACACATGGAATACTGTGTACAGTACTGGTCAGACCACACATTGAATACTGTGTACAGTACTGGTGAGACCACACATTGAATACTGTGTACAGTACTGGTCAGACCACACATTGAATACTGTGTACAGTACTGGTCAGACCACACATTGAATACTGTGTACAGTACTGGTCAGACCACACATGGAATACTGTGTACAGTACTGGTCAGACCACACATGGAATACTGTGTACAGTACTGGTCAGACCACACATGGAATACTGTGTACAGTACTGGTCAGACCACACATGGAATACTGTGTACAGTACTGGTCAGACCACACATGGAATACTGTGTACAGTACTGGTCAGACTACACATGGAATACTGTGTACAGTACTGGTCAGACCACACATAGAATACTGTGTACAGTACTAGTCAGACCACACATAGAATACTGTGTACAGTACTAGTCAGACCACACATAGAATACTGTGTACAGTACTAGTCAGACCACACATAGAATACTGTGTACAGTACTAGTCAGACCACACATAGAATACTGTGTACAGTACTAGTCAGACCACACATAGAATACTGTGTACAGTACTGGTCAGACCACACATGGAATACTGTGTACAGTACTGGTCAGACCACACATGGAATACTGTGTACAGTACTGGTCAGACCACACATGGAATACTGTGTACAGTACTGGTCAGACCACACATGGAATACTGTGTACAGTACTGGTCAGACCACACATAGAATACTGTGTACAGTACTGGTCAAACCACACATAGAATACTGTGTACAGTACTGGTCAAACCACACATGGAATACTGTGTACAGTACTGGTAAGACCACACATGGAATACTGTGTACAGTACTGGTAAGACCACACATGGAATACTGTGTACAGTACTGGTCAGACCACACGTAGAAGACTGTGTACAGTACTGGTCAGACCACACATGGAATACTGTGTACAGTACTGGTCAGACCACACATGGAATACTGTGTACAGTACTGGTCAGACCACACATGGAATACTGTGTACAGTACTGGTCAGACCACACATGGAATACTGTGTACAGTACTGGTCAGACCACACATGGAATACTGTGTACAGTACTGGTCAGACCACACATGGAATACTGTGTACAGTACTGGTCAGACCACACATGGAATACTGTGTACAGTACTGGTCAGACCACACATAGAATACTATGTACAGTACTGGTCAGACTACACATGGAATACTGTGTACAGTACTGGTCAGACCACACATAGAATACTGTGTACAGTACTGATCAGACCACACATAGAATACTGTGTACAGTACTAGTCAGACCACACATAGAATACTGTTTACAGTACTAGTCAGACCACACATAGAATACTGTGTACAGTACTAGTCAGACCACACATAGAATACTGTGTACAGTACTGGTCAGACCACACATGGAATACTGTGTACAGTACTGGTCAGACCACACATGGAATACTGTGTACAGTACTGGTCAGACCACACATGGAATACTGTGTACAGTATTGGTCAGACCACACATGGAATACTGTGTACAGTACTGGTCAGACCACACATGGAATACTGTGTACAGTACTGGTCAGACCACACATAGAATACTGTGTACATTACTGGTCAGACCACACATGGAATACTGTGTACAGTACTGGTCAGACCACACATAGAATA
Organism: Hyla sarda; assembly: GCF_029499605.1. Taxonomy (NCBI): domain Eukaryota; kingdom Metazoa; phylum Chordata; class Amphibia; order Anura; family Hylidae; genus Hyla; species Hyla sarda. Next base: position 2,960,003 of record NC_079195.1, read on the forward strand.
CTGTGTACATTACTGGTCAGACCACACATAGAATACTGTGTACAGTACTGGTCAGACCACACATGGAATACTGTGTACAGTACTGGTCAGACCACACATGGAATACTGTGTACAGTACTGGTCAGACCACACATGGAATACTGTGTACAGTACTGGTCAGACCACACATGGAATACTGTGTACAGTACTGGTCAGACCACACATGGAATACTGTGTACACTAAGTACTGGAGAGAGTGCTGCAGTGCCCACTCACCTCTTTCTTTGGCTCTCTTTATTTTGCAAAGCCAGTGCATCTATCCCACTTGCCATCTATAGTGGACTGTTCAGTCCAGTACAAATACACCAGAATTTAGTATAACATAGCAGTGAGGAGTAAGTGCTGAGCGGTGGGAGGAAGTCCTATGTGTGTACTACTGGCAAACAGTCCCTCTCTGGTCCTGACCCACAAGAGTTCTTTATCTTTTTGAGTCCTCACTCTGCCGGTCACACAACTGTACGTGGCACTGCAGCGGAGCCCATACATTAAACCTGTGTTTCCCAAGCAGGGTGCCTCCAGCTGTGGCAAAACTACAACTCCCAGCATGCCCGAACAGCCAAAGGCTGTCCGGGCATGTTGGGAGTTGTAGTTTTGCCACAGATTGAGGCACCCTGCTTGGGAAACACTGAATTAAAGGGGTACTCCGGTGGAAAACTTTTTTTTTTTTTTTTTTAAATCAACTGGTACCAGAAAGTTAAACCGATTTGTTAATTACTTCTATTAAAAAATCTTAATCCTTCCTGTACTTATTAGCTGCTGAATACTACAGAGGAAATTATTTTCTTTTTGGAACACAGAGCTCTCTGCTGACATCATGACCACAGTGCTCTCTGCTGACATCTCTGTCCATTTTAGGAACTGCACAGAGCAGCATATGTTTTCTATGGGGATTTTCTCCTACTCTGGACCGTTCCTAAAATGGACAGAGATGTCAGCAGAGAGCACTGTGCTCGTGATGTCAGCAGAGAGCACTGTGTTCCAAAAAGAAAATAATTTCCTCTGTAGTATTCAGCAGCTAATAAGTACTGGAAGGATTAAGATTTTTTTAATAGAAGTAATTTACAAATCTGTTTAACTTTCTGGCATCAGTTGATTAAAAAATAAAAGTTTTCCACCGGAGTACCCCTTTAAACTATAAATCCCTATGTAGCGGGTTAACGGGGGGTGATGTTCAGGGGAAAACAGTATCGGCATCGACAGCCCCATAAACGATGGAGCACCACTCGGGATGATCAGTGGGGGCCCCAGCCCTTGGACCCTAACATAACTTTTAATAACAATATTAGATTTAAAGGGGTATTCCAGGAAAAAACTTTTTTTTATATATATCAACTGGCTCCAGAAAATTAAGCAGATTTGTAAATTACTTCTATAAAAAAATCTTAATCCTTCAAAGAATTATCAGCTGCTGAAGTTGAGTTGTTCTTTTCTGTCTGACAACAGTGCTCTCTGCTGACATCTCTGCTTGTCTCGGGAACTGCACAGAGTAGAATAGGTTTGCTATGGGGATTTGCTTCTACTTTGGACAGTTCCCGAGACAGGTGTCATCAGAGAGCACTTAGACAGAAAAGAACAACTCAACTTCAGCAGCTCATAAGTACTGAAAGGATTACGTTTTTTTTTTATAGAAGTAATTTACAAATCTGTTTAACTTTCCAGAGCCAGTTGAAATATAAAAACAAGTTTCTTCCTGGATAACCCCTTTAAAGTAAAAAAAAACAAAACACCACCATACATGTATAACAAGGACTTCTTGGCTTCCCAAAGATTGATGCAACAATAAGGGTACACGTAAGATCAATCCACTCTACTAATCCAGTCTGTGGATGTACTCTGTAGTATACTCAAAAACAGATATTTTAATCACACAAGGCATGAGAATCGGAAAACATCCCATCCCGACGTGTTTCTCCGCCGGCTTCATCAGCAGCATAGAAAGTGGGACGTGTAACAAAATTACCATCTCTTGTGGGATACAGTAAGAGGCCATTTTATGGGTGTGTTCCCATTTTTTTTTTAAATCTATTGGGCATTATTTATTTTTACCTGATTTGCACAGCTCTGTTGCACAATTGTAATGTCCTAATGTGATGATGCTAAAAGTGTGTGAGCGGTACATGTTGTGGTATTGTCACTCTCTGTTGCTCATATGTCCTGCTTTTATACCCATACGAGGAGCCACAGGTGACTCTGTGGGAAAACGCGTTGGGATGTGATGTTTTTGTTTATACTACATGGCAGTGTTTCCCAACCAGGGTGCCTCCAGATGTTGCAAAACTACAACTCCCAACATGCCTGGACAACCAAAGGCTGTCCAGGCATGCTGGGAGTTGTAGTTTTGCAACATCTGGAGGCACCCTGGTTGGGAAACTCTGCTATAGGGTATGACGCCATAGGCCAGATTAGTAGATTTGATTGACAGGGTTACAATGCCCAAAACCTGCGACGCTTATACATTTATATGTGTATGATATCCCCCCCCCAAAAAAGCAACATAGCCCCATAAAAGGCCTCTTACTCCGTTCAGTGCTCCTTGTAACGGTCCTGCAAGTCATGGTAATTTTTGGTTGTTTGTTGCCAACATTTCTTACATCCTTTCCCCTGAGGAAATGCATGTGACCCTGTGGGGAAACACGTCGGGATGGGATGTTTTTGATTCTTGTGCCTTTTTTACTTGTGTTATTGTGATTATATAACAACGTGTGATGATGCTGACCAGGTTAGTAGGTTGGATTGATCTTTCGAGTTGTACCCTTGTACCTTTGCGAGTCAAAAAGACCTTGTTATATGCGTATGTGTTGTTTTTTGTCTTTTAACCTGTCATTGTGATTAAAAGTAACATTGTAAAGCTTTCTTTACTCCTTCTCAGCGATAGGGTATAATGGCTGGATTGGATTTCTGGACAGTGATAATGTCCTGGCCCATGGACCCCCTCCAGCAATTCGCTTCTTATCTCCTATGCCCGTGTTTCCCAACCAGAGTGCCACCATAACTACATCTCCTACCATGCCCCGACAGCCTTTGGCCCCCACTGTGCAGTATCCCCCCCTTTTCCTCGGAAAAGTTCCGTGAGCTCAGACTAAGGGGGAAAAATTTGGGATTTTTGCACAAAATTGTGAGAATTTCATTTTCTCGGTGTCTCGTGTGCCCGGTCGCCGCCGAATTCATATCAGTATTTTTTCTATTTTGTTTTGTTTTCCCTTTTTCTATTAACGCCATTTATTTGGTTTCACACATGAGTTTATATCTGTATAAATCCAATAAAAATAACAGTGAATTACCGACTGACTGAAGTAGTATTACACTTATTACCCAAATGTACAGTGACCGCCATATGGCACCTCCATTACCGTAACTGGGATCTATATCTCTCAACTACGTGCTGGAATGGCGGGGGGCCTGGTGGACAAGAAATATGGAGATCCTGAAAGGTAGGAATGGCGGGGGTCCCTGATGGACAGGAATATGGAGATCCTGAAGGGCAGGAATGGCGGGGGTCCCTGATGGACAAGAAATATGGAGATCCTGAAGGGTAGGAATGGCGGGTGTCCCTGATGGACAAGAAATAGGGAGATCCTGAAGGGTAGGAATGGCGGGGGTCCCTGATGGACAGGAATATCGGGGTCCCTAAAGGACAAGAAATATGGAGATCCTGAAGGGCAGGAATATCAGGGTCCCTGATGGACAAGAAATATGGAGATCCTGAAGGGCAGGAATGGCGGGGGTCCCTGATGGACAAGAAATATGGAGATCCTGATGGACAGGAATGGCGGGGGTCCTTGATGGACAAGAAATATGGAGATCCTGAAGGGTAGGAATGGCGGGGGTCCCTGATGGACAAGAAATATGGAGATCCTGAAGGGCAGGAATGGCGGGGGTCCCTGATGGACAAGAAATATGGAGATCCTGAAGGGTAGGAATGGCAGGGGTCCCTGATTGACAAGAAATATGGAGATCTTGAAGGGCAGGAATGGCGGGGGTCCCTGATGGACAGGAATATCGAGGTTCCTAAAGGACAAGAAATATGGAGATCCTGAATGGCGGGGGTCCCTGATGGACAAGAAATATGGAGATCCTGAATGGCGGGGGTCCCTGATGGACAAGAAATATGGAGATCCTGAAGGGTAGGAATGGCGGGGGTCCCTGATGGACAAGAAATATGGAGATCCTGAATGGCGGGGGTCCTGATGGACAAGAAATATGGAGATCCTGAAGGGTAGGAATGGCGGGGGTTCCTGATGGACAGGAATATGGAGATCCTGAAGGGCAGGAATGGCGGGGGTCCCTGATGGACAAGAAATATGGAGATCCTGAAGGGTAGGAATGGCAGGGGTCCCTGATTGACAAGAAATATGGAGATCTTGAAGGACAGGAATGGCGGGGGTCCCTGATGGACAGGAATATCGGGGTTCCTAAAGGACAAGAAATATGGAGATCCTGAATGGCGGGGGTCCCTGATGGACAAGAAATATGGAGATCCTGAATGGCGGGGGTCCCTGATGGACAAGAAATATGGAGATCCTGAAGGGTAGGAATGGCGGGGGTCCCTGATGGACAAGAAATATGGAGATCCTGAATGGCGGGGGTCCTGATGGACAAGAAATATGGAGATCCTGAAGGGTAGGAATGGCGGGGGTCCCTGATGGACAAGAAATATGGAGATCCTGAAGGGTAGGAATGGCGGGGGTTCCTGATGGACAGGAATATGGAGATCCTGAAGGCCAGGAATGGCGGGGGTCCCTGATGGACAAGAAATATGGAGATCCTGAATGGCGGGGGTCCTGATGGACAAGAAATATGGAGATCCTGAAGGGTATGAATGGCGGGGGTCCCTGATGGACAGAAATATCTGGGTCCCAGGGGTCGTCCCTGAGGGCCATGTAATGACGGGGTCATGAGGGGCATAAATGGCAGAGGGTTGGGGGGTCGTTCCTGTGGGCCTGGAATGGCGGGGGTCCCTGGGGGCCAAGTAGGATGGAGATACTGAGGGGCAGCAATGGTGGGGGTCCCAAGCAGCAGGAATGGAGGGGTAATTGGGGGTTGTTCCTGAGAACCACGAATGGTGAATGGTTGGGGGTCACCGCAGGATTGGCGGGGATGGTCCCTGAGGAATTGGCGGGGCTCTTGTGGGGAATTTGTTTCATCACCTCCAGGTACAACATGCCATGAAGACATGACACAGATGTGTAGACCAGTGTTTCCCAAGCAGGGTGCCTCCAGCTTTTGCAAAACTACAACTCCCAGCATGCCCGGACAGCATTTGGCTGTCCGGGCATGCTGGGAGTTGTAGTTTTCCCACAGCTGGAGGCACCTTGCTTGGCAAACAATGGTAGTATAATTATTATACTGTCCGGGTATGCTGGGAGTTGTAGTTTTGCAACAGCTGGAGGCACCCTGCTTGGGAAACACTGGTAGACTGTGGAGTGCTGGGAGTTTTATAACATATGGAGGTCTGATACTGCACAAGATAAAGCTCTTGTTGCCAATAGTAACCAGTCACACTGTGGCTTTCACTTTGTATTCTGCTATTGATAATGAAAGCTGCGCTGTGATTGGTTCATACATCTGTCCATTGATGAATTTTGATAAAACTGTTGAAAAAAAAATATGAAAAAAGAAACTTGCTCTTGTTGCCCCTAGCAACCAATCACAGTGGAGCTTTCGTTTCTAGAGCTAAGCTTAAAATAAAAGCTGCGCTGTGATTGGTTGCTAGGAGCTTTCGCCCGATCCACACATCTCCAAATGATCGAGAAGACGGAACGAGGCTGAAGTTGGTTTCTTATTCGCGCATTGTCTTATAGATGACTGTGACTAATAAACCTTTTCTCCTCTTCTTTATCTGTAGTAAATTAGTTTTTTATACATAAATGTTGAATATTATTTGGGAACAATCAAATTCAGAAGAAAAAATCCGGATTGTTTGTGTTTTTCCTGAAAAAAATGATATTAAAAAAAGGATGAAAAAACATGAGTTTTGAATAAGTAACTGATGAATTTAAGGGGTTAAATGCTGTTGGGCCACTGACCTGAGGGTTGAAATATAAAGGGTAAGGGCCCCTCCATAATACCCAACTGTATCCAGCCTGGCCCAAACTGTGGATTGGCATTAAAACAGGTGCCAACCTTGCCATTTATATACATTTTTGTTACAGCGAGCGCTCTGATCCCCGCCTCCGGTCCCCGGCGTCTCCCGGTCAGAGACACCGACCGGGTGCGCGGGTCCTATTGTCCTGGGGACACGGCTCGCATGGCGGCTGGCCACTGCTCTCGCGCCGCGTCCCCCTCCTTCTCACCTGCGCTCCGCCGCGCTGCGGTTCCGTCCTCGTTTTTCCGGCTCGCGCGGCCCCGCTCCCCAGGGCACGCGCGCGCCATCTGTGGTGAATTTAAAGGGCCAGCATACCAATAATTGATGCGCTGGTTCCTGATTCCCCCAATGTGTCCCTTCCTATTTAAGAGCTCTTCCCCTTCCTGCCCTTGCCGGATCTTTGTGCCTAGTGCCATTTTGAAAGCGTTCCATACAGTTGTGTTTTGCCTTGTCCGTTACCGTACCCGTTGCTATTGTCGCCTGTGAACCTTGCCACCTGCCCTGACCTTCTGCTACGTCCGACCACGTTTCTGCCTACTCCTTTGTACTTCGCCTGTCTCAGCAGTCAGAGAGGTTGAGCCGTTGCCAGTGGATACGACCTGGTCACTACCGCCGCTGCAAGACCATCCTGCTTTGCGGCGGGCTCTGGTGAATACCAGTAGCAACTTAGAACCGGTCCACCGGCACGGTCCACGCCAATCCCTCTCTGACACAGAGGATCCACCTCCAGCTTGCCGAATCCTGACAATTTTCTGCATTTTGAATAAGTAACTGGTGATTTTAAGGGGTTAAACGCTGTTGGGCCACTCAAGTGAGGAAATAAATAAGAAGAATAATGGCCCCAATGTTGTATTCAAAAAGGTAGTGGCCAAAAAACATGTGCTATTATTTTTTTGTGTGGAAGCGCATCTTAAAATCTGCTTGCCCTGTAGAGCCCCAACACATGAGTGTGGCTGTGGTATTGCCTGTGGCTGTGGTATTGCCTGTGGCTGTGGTATTGCCTGTGGCTGTAGTATTGCCCGCGGCTGTGGTATTGCCTGTGGCTGTAGTATTGCCCGTGGCTGTGGTATTGCCTGTGGCTGTGGTATTGCCCGCTGCTGTGGTATTGCCTGTGGCTGTGGTATTGCCTGTGGCTGTGGTATTGCCTGTGGCTGTAGTATTGCCCGTGGCTGTGGTATTGCCTGTGGCTGTGGTATTGCCTGTGGCTGTGGTATTGCCCGCTGCTGTGGTATTGCCTGTGGCTGTGGTATTGCTCGCGGCTGTGGTATTGCCTGTGGCTGTGGTATTGCCCGCTGCTGTGGTATTGCCTGTGGCTGTGGTATTGCTCGTGGCTGTGGTATTGCCTGTGGCTGTGGTATTGCCCGCTGCTGTGGTATTGCCTGTGGCTGTAGTATTGCCCGTGGCTGTGGTATTGCCTGTGGCTGTGGTATTGCCTATGGCTGTGGTATTGCCCGTGGCTGTGGTATTGCCTGTGGCTGTGGTATTGCCCGTGGCTGTGGTATTGCCTGTGGCTGTGGTATTGCCTGTGGCTGTGGTATTGCCCGTGGCTGTGGTATTGCCTGTGGCTGTGGTATTGCCTGTGGCTGTGGTATTGCTCGCGGCTGTGGTATTGCCTGTGGCTGTGGTATTGCCCGCTGCTGTGGTATTGCCTGTGGCTGTGGTATTGCTCGTGGCTGTGGTATTGCCTGTGGCTGTGGTATTGCCTGTGGCTGTGGTATTGCCTGTGGCTGTGGTATTGCCCGCTGCTGTGGTATTGCCTGTGGCTGTGGTATTGCTCGTGGCTGTGGTATTGCCTGTGGCTGTGGTATTGCCCGCTGCTGTGGTATTGCCTGTGGCTGTAGTATTGCCCGCTGCTGTGGTATTGCCTGTGGCTGTAGTATTGCCCGCTGCTGTGGTATTGCCTGTGGCTGTGGTATTGCCTGTGGCTGTAGTATTGCCCGCTGCTGTGGTATTGCCTGTGGCTGTGGTATTGCCTGTGGCTGTAGTATTGCCCGCTGCTGTGGTATTGCCTGTGGCTGTGGTATTGCCTGTGGCTGTGGTATTGCTCGCGGCTGTGGTATTGCCTGTGGCTGTGGTATTGCCCGCTGCTGTGGTATTGCCTGTGGCTGTAGTATTGCCCGCTGCTGTGGTATTGCCTGTGGCTGTGGTATTGCCCGCTGCTGTGGTATTGCCTGTGGCTGTAGTATTGCCCGCTGCTGTGGTATTGCCCGCAGCTGTGGTATTGCCCGCAGCTGTGGTATTGCCCGCGGCTGTGGTATTGCCCGTGGCTGTAGTATTGCCCGCTGCTGTGGTATTGCCTGTGGCTGTGGTATTGCCCGCTGCTGTGGTATTGCCTGTGGCTGTAGTATTGCCCGCTGCTGTGGTATTGCCTGTGGCTGTGGTATTGCTCGCGGCTGTGGTATTGCCTGTGGCTGTAGTATTGCCCGCTGCTGTGGTATTGCCTGTGGCTGTGGTATTGCCCGCTGCTGTGGTATTGCCTGTGGCTGTAGTATTGCCCGCTGCTGTGGTATTGCCTGTGGCTGTGGTATTGCCTGTGGCTGTGGTATTGCCCGCTGCTGTGGTATTGCCTGTGGCTGTGGTATTGCCTGTGGCTGTGGTATTGCCTGTGGCTGTGGTATTGCCCGCTGCTGTGGTATTGCCTGTGGCTGTGGTATTGCCCGCTGCTGTGGTATTGCCCGCTGCTGTGGTATTGCCTGTGGCTGTGGTATTGCTCGCGGCTGTGGTATTGCCTGTGGCTGTGGTATTGCCTGTGGCTGTGGTATTGCCTGTGGCTGTGGTATTGCCCGCTGCTGTGGTATTGCCTGTGGCTGTGGTATTGCCTGTGGCTGTGGTATTGCCTGTGGCTGTAGTATTGCCCGCTGCTGTGGTATTGCCTGTGGCTGTGGTATTGCCTGCGGCTGTGGTATTGCCCGTGGCTGTAGTATTGCCTGTGGCTGTAGTATTGCCCGTGGCTGTGGTATTGCTCGCGGCTGTGGTATTGCCTGTGGCTGTGGTATTGCCTGTGGCTGTGGTATTGCCTGTGGCTGTGGTATTGCTCGTGGCTGTGGTATTGCCTGTGGCTGTGGTATTGCCCGCTGCTGTGGTATTGCCTGTGGCTGTAGTATTGCCCGCTGCTGTGGTATTGCCCGCTGCTGTGGTATTGCCTGTGGCTGTAGTATTGCCCGCTGCTGTGGTATTGCCTGTGGCTGTGGTATTGCTTGTGGCTGTGGTATTGCCCGCTGCTGTGGTATTGCCTGTGGCTGTGGTATTGCTCGCGGCTGTGGTATTGCCTGTGGCTGTGGTATTGCCCGCTGCTGTGGTATTGCCTGTGGCTGTAGTATTGCCCGCTGCTGTGGTATTGCCTGTGGCTGTGGTATTGCCTGTGGCTGTGGTATTGCCTGTGGCTGTGGTATTGCCCGCTGCTGTGGTATTGCCCGCTGCTGTGGTATTGCCTGTGGCTGTGGTATTGCTCGCGGCTGTGGTATTGCCTGTGGCTGTGGTATTGCCCACTGCTGTGGTATTGCCTGTGGCTGTAGTATTGCCCACTGCTGTGGTATTGCCTGTGGCTGTGGTATTGCCTGTGGCTGTGGTATTGCCCGTGGCTGTGGAATTGCCTGTGGCTGTGGTATTGCTCGTGGCTGTGGTATTGCCCGTGGCTGTGGTATTGCCTGTGGCTGTGGTATTGCCTGTGGCTGTAGTATTGCCCGTGGCTGTGGTATTGCCTGTGGCTGTGGTATTGCCTGTGGCTGTGGTATTGACCGTGGCTGTGGTATTGCCTGTGGCTGTGGTATTGCCTGTGGCTGTAGTATTGCCCGCTGCTGTGGTATTGCCTGTGGCTGTAGTATTGCCTGTGGCTGTGGTATTGCCCGCTGCTGTGGTATTGCCTGTGGCTGTGGTATTGCTCGCGGCTGTGGTATTGCCTGTGGCTGTAGTATTGCTCGCGGCTGTGGTATTGCCTGTGGCTGTAGTATTGCCCGCTGCTGTGGTATTTCCTGTGGCTGTGGTATTGCCCGCTGCTGTGGTATTGCCTGATGCTGTGGTATTGCCCGCTGCTGTGGTATTGCTCGCGGCTGTGGTATTGCTCGCGGCTGTGGTATTGCCCGTGGCTGTGGAATTGCCCGTGGCTGTGGTATTGCCCGTGGCTGTGGTATTGCTCGCGGCTGTGGTATTGCCTGTGGCTGTGGTATTGCCCCTTGCTGTGGTATTGCCCGTGGCTGTGGTATTGCCCGCGGCTGTGGTATTGCCTGTGGCTGTGGTATTGCCTGTGGCTGTGGTATTGCCCGTGGCTGTGGTATTGCCTGTGGCTGTGGTATTGCCTGTGGCTGTGGTATTGCCCGTGGCTGTGGCATTGCCCGTGGCTGTGGAATTGCCCGCTGCTGTGGTATTGCCTGTGGCTGTGGTATTGCCCGCTGCTGTGGTATTGCCTGTGGCTGTGGTATTGCCTGTGGCTGTGGTATTGCCCGCAGCTGTGGTATTTCCCGCTGCTGTGAAATTGCCTGTGGCTGTGTTATTGCCCGCGGCTGTGGTATTGCCCGCGGCTGGGGTATTGCCCGCGGCTGTGGTATTGCCCGCTGCTGTGGTATTGCCTGTGGCTGTGGTATTGCCCGCTGCTGTGGTATTGCCTGTGGCTGTGGTATTGCCCGCTGCTGTGGTATTGCCTGTGGCTGTGGTATTGCCCGCTGCTGTGGTATTGCCTGTGGCTGTGGTATTGCCTGTGGCTGTGGTATTGCCCGCTGCTGTGGTATTGCCTGTGGCTGTGGTATTGCCTGTGGCTGTGGTATTGCCCGCTGCTGTGGTATTGCCTGTGGCTGTGGTATTGCCTGTGGCTGTAGTATTGCCCGGTGCTGTGGTATTGCTCACGGCTGTGGTATTGCCCCTGGCTGTGGTATTGCCCCTGAAGCCATTTTGTATCGTTACATAATATCGCTTGTTGTTGTACCTTGGAAAGGAATATAATCTCCATGTCAGGATCTCCATGAGGGACATTTATCAAGGGATTTTGAAGGTTTGTCTTTTTTTCTTGCCATAAGTCGCACGTGTGCCTAAGAAATTTTTTGTGCGATCTTTGTGGTTAAGCATAAAGTACCAATCAGCCTTACCTAAGCAATTTTCAGTTTTCACTTTGCTGTGGTCGGGAATTAAAGTCGCACTTAAGCAAAAAAAAAAAAAAAAAAAAGTTGCAGAACCCCTGTAAAAAGTGGCAAGTGTAAGCAAGGTCAGACCTAGCTTAAAAAAAACTTGCTTTTGACAGGATTGTTAAGTCACACAAAAAGTCGCAATGAGGGCTTGTAAGGGAGTGGCATTTGGAAAAAAAAAAATTTATATGTTGTGTTGTTGTTTTTTTAATTCCCTTACAGGCTTAGTAGTGGAATCTGTCTTACAGATGGAATGCATTACTAAGCCGGAACTTAGACTTAGCCCCAAAAACTAACCCCCAATTATTACCCCGGTACCCACCACCACAGGGGTTCCGGGAAAAGCCGGTACCAACAGGCCTGGAGCATCAAAAATGGCGCTCCTGTGCCAAGGCAGTAACAGGCTGGGGTTATTTAGGCTGGGGAGGGCCAGTAACAATGGTCGTCGCCCACCCGGGTAACGTCAGAATATTGCTGCTTTTTTGGTATCTGGCTGAGAATTAAAACATGGGGAACCCTATACATTTTATTTATTTATTTATTTTTATTAAAAAGAAACACATAGGGTTCCCTGTATTTTCAGTATCAGCCAGATACCAACCCTCAGGTCAGTGGCCCAACTACGTTTAACCCCTTAAATTCCTCAGTTACTTATTCAAATATTGAAAATGTAGATAGTTGGCAACGTTGGCACCTGTTTGCTTGCCAATCCACAGTTTGGGCCAGGCTGGATACAGTTGGGTATTATGGAGGGGCACTTACTCTTTATTTTTCAACCCTCAGGTCAGTGGCCCAACAGCGTTTAACCCCTTAAAATCACCAGTTACTTATTCAAAATGCAGAAAATGTATATATTTGGCAAGGTTGGTACCTGTTTTAATGCCAATCCACTGTTTGGTCCAGGCTGGATACAGTTGGGTATTATGGAGGGGCACTTACCCTTTATTTTTCAACCCTCAGGTCAGTGGCCCAACAGCGTTTAACCCCTTGAAATCACCAGTTACTTATTCAAAATGCAAAAAATGTACATAGTTGGCAAGGTTGGCACCTGTTTTCATGCCAATCCACTGTTTGGTCCAGGCTGGATACAGTTGGGTATTATGGAGGGGCACTTACTCTTTATATTTTCAACCCTCAGGTCAGTGGCCCAATGGCGTTTAACCCGTTAAAATCATCAGTTACTTATTCAAAATGCAGAAAATGTATCTAGTTGGCAAGGTTGGCACCTGTTTTAATGCCAATCCACAGTTTGGGCCAGGCTAGATACAGTTGGGTATTATGGAGGGGCACTTACTCTTTATTTTTCAACCCTCAGGTCAGTGGCCCAACAGTGTTTAACCCCTTGAAATCACCAGTTACTTATTCAAAATGTAGAAAATGTAAATAGTTGGCAAGGTTGGCACCAGTTTTAATGCCAATCTACTGTTTGGTCCAGGCTAGATACAGTTGGGTATTATGGAGGGGCGCTTACCCTTTATATTTCCATCTTTAATTCAGTGGCCCAATGGCGTTTAACCCCTTAAAATCGTCAGTTATTTATTCAAAATGCAAAAAATGTATGTAGTTGGCAAGGTTGGCACCTGTTTTAATGCCAATCCACTGTTTGGGCCAGGCTGGATACAGTTGGGTAATATGGAGGGGTCCTTACCCTATATTTTTCAACCCTTTGGTCAGTGGCCCAACAGCATTTAACCCCTTGAAATCACCAGTTACTTATTCAAAATGTAGAAAATTTATATAGTTGGCAAGATTGGCACCTGTTTTAATGCCAATCCACAGTTTGGGCCAGGCTGGATACAGTTGGGTATTATGGAGGGGCACTTACTCTTTATTTTTCAACCCTCAGGTCAGTGGCCCAACAGTGTTTAACCCCTTGAAATCACCAGTTACTTATTCAAAATGTAGAAAATGTATATAGTTGGCAAGGTTGGCACCTGTTTTAATGCCAATCCACAGTTTGGGCCAAGCTGGATACAATTGGGTATTATGGAGGGGCGCTTACTCTTTATATTTCCATCTTTAATTCAGTGGCCCAATGGCGTTTAACCCCTTAAAATCATCAGTTATTTATAAAAAATGCAAAAATGTACATAGTTGGCAAGGTTGGCACCTGTTTTAATGCCAATCCACAGTTTGGGCCAGGCTGGATACAGTTGGGTATTATGGAGGGGCCCTTACTCTTTATTTTTCAACCCTCAGGTCAGTGGCCCAATGGTGTTTAACCCTTTGAAATCACCAGTTACTTATTCAAAATGTAGAAAATGTATATAGTTGGCAAGGTTGGCACCTGTTTTAATGCCAATCCACTGTTTGGGCCAAGCTGGATACAATTGGGTATTATGGAGGGGCCCTTACTCTTTATATTTCCATCTTTAATTCAGTGGCCCAATGGCGTTTAACCCTTGAAATCATCAGTTACTTATTCAAAATGCTGATTTTTTCATTCATTTTTTACTATTGTTTTTTTTTTTAGGAAAAACACAAACAATCTGGATTTTTTCTTCTGAATTTGATTGTTCCCAAATAATATTCAACATTTATGTATAAAAAACAGATTTACTACAGATAAATAAGAGGAGAAAAGGTTTATTAGTCACAGTCATCTATAAGACAATGCGCGAACAACTTATAAACGTTATATACTGCCGCCGGAGGCTCCGCCCCTCAGAGATACAGAACGGGATTGGTTGAGCTCACTAGACGTCTTGAGGGAAGTACCACTACACAGCCCTGGAAGAGTGGTGGAACGCACACCCGGAAGTAAATGTCAGACGTCAGGGAGTACTTCCGGTCCAGGCCTTTTGACACAAAGAAGAGAAAGAAGAAGAGAGATGATGGGTTGTGAGCGTTATATCAGGGTGAGGGCGGAGTCAGCTGTCATCACCTCATATTATACCATGATTCATAATATCACCCGTCATACTACACCCCATAATATATACTGATATATACTGTACATTATACCATTATTATACTGCACCCCATAATATATATACTGTACATTATACCATTATTATACTGCACCCCATAATATATATACTGTACATTATACCATTATTATACTACACCCCATAATATATACTGTACATTATACCATTATTATACTACACCCCATAATATATATACTGTACATTATACCATTATTATACTACACCCCATAATATATATACTGTACATTATACCATTATTATACTACACCCCATAATATATATACTGTACATTATACCATTATTATACTACACCCCATAATATATACTGTACATTATACCATTATTATACTACACCCCATAATATATATACTGTACATTATACCATTATACTACACCCCATAATATATATACTGTACATTATACCATTATACTACACCCCATAATATATATACTGTACATTATACCATTATACTACACCCCATAATATATATACTGTACATTATACCATTATACTACACCCCATAATATATATACTGTACATTATACCATTATTATACTACACCCCATAATATATATACTGTACATTATACCATTATTATACTACACCCCATAATATATATACTGTACATTATACCATTATTATACTACACCCCATAATATATATACTGTACATTATACCATTATACTACACCCCATAATATATATACTGTACATTATACCATTATTATACTACACCCCATAATATATATACTGTACATTATACCATTATTATACTACACCCCATAATATATACTGTACATTATACCATTATTATACTACACCCCATAATATATATACTGTACATTATACCATTATTATACTACACCCCATAATATATATACTGTACATTATACCATTATTATACTACACCCCATAATATATATACTGTACATTATACCATTATTATACTACACCCCATAATATATACTGTACATTATACCATTATTATACTACACCCCATAATATATATACTGTACATTATACCATTATTATACTACACCCCGAAATATATATACTGTACATTATTCCATTATTATACTACACCCCATAATATATACTGTACATTATACTATTATTATACTACACCCCATAATATATACTGTACATTATACCATTATTATACTACACCCCATAATATATATACTATACATTATACCATTATTATACTACACCCCATAATATATACTGTACATTATACCATTATTATACTACACCCCATAATATATATACTGTACATTATACCATTATTATACTACACCCCATAATATATACTGTACATTATACCATTATTATACTACACCCCATAATATATATACTATACATTATACCATTATTATACTACACCCCATAATATATACTGTACATTATACCATTATTATACTACACCCCATAATATATATACTGTACATTATACCATTATTATACTACACCCCATAATATATATACTGTACATTATACCATTATTATACTACACCCCATAATATATATACTGTACATTATACCATTATTATACTACACCCCATAATATATACTGTACATTATACCATTATTATACTACACCCCATAATATATACTGTACATTATACCATTATTATACTGCACCCCATAATATATACTGTACATTATACCATTATTATACTGCACCCCATAATATATATACTGTACATTATACCATTATTATACTACACCCCATAATATATATACTGTACATTATACTATTATTATACTACACCCCATAATATATATACTGTACATTATACCATTATTATACTACACCCCATAATATATACTGTACATTATACCATTATTATACTACACCCCATAATATATATACTGTACATTATTCCATTATTATACTACACCCCATAATATATATACTGTACATTATACCATTATTATACTACATCCCATAATATATATACTGTACATTATACCATTATTATACTACACCCCATAATATATACTGTACATTATACCATTATTATACTACACCCCATAATATATACTGTACATTATACCATTATTATACTACACCCCCATAATATATATACTGTACATTATACCATTATTATACTACACCCCATAATATATATACTGTACATTATACCATTATTATACTACACCCCATAATATATATACTGTACATTATACCATTATTATACTACACCCCATAATATATATACTGTACATTATACCATTATTATACTACACCCCATAATATATACTGTACATTATACCATTATTATACTACACCCCATAATATATACTGTACATTATACCATTATTATACTACACCCCATAATATATACTGTACATTATACTATTATTATACTACACCCCATAATATATATACTGTACATTATACCATTATTATACTACACCCCATAATATATATACTGTACATTATACCATTATTATACTACACCCCATAATATATACTGTACATTATACCATTATTATACTACACCCCATAATATATATACTGTACATTATACCATTATTATACTACACCCCATAATATATATACTGTACATTATACCATTATTATACTACACCCCATAATATATACTGTACATTATACCATTATTATACTACACCCCATAATATATACTGTACATTATACCATTATTATACTACACCCCATAATATATATACTGTACATTATACTATTATTATACTACACCCCATAATATATATACTGTACATTATACCATTATTATACTACACCCCATAATATATATACTGTACATTATACCATTATTATACTACACCCCATAATATATACTGTACATTATACCATTATTATACTACACCCCATAATATATATACTGTACATTATTCCATTATTATACTACACCCCATAATATATATACTGTACATTATACCATTATTATACTACATCCCATAATATATATACTGTACATTATACCATTATTATACTACACCCCATAATATATATACTGTACATTATTCCATTATTATACTACACCCCATAATATATATACTGTACATTATACCATTATTATACTACACCCCATAATATATATACTGTACATTATACCATTATTATACTACACCCCATAATATACTGTACATTATACTATTATTATACTACACCCCATAATATATATACTGTACATTATACCATTATTATACTACACCCCATAATATATACTGTACATTATACTATTATTATACTACACCCCATAATATATATACTGTACATTATACCATTATTATACTACACCCCATAATATATATACTGTACATTATACCATTATTATACTACACCCCATAATATATACTGTACATTATACCATTATTATACTACACCCCATAATATATATACTGTACATTATACCATTATTATACTACACCCCATAATATATACTGTACATTATACCATTATTATACTACACCCCATAATATATATACTGTACATTATACCATTATTATACTACACCCCATAATATATATACTGTACATTATACCATTATTATACTACATCCCATAATATATATACTGTACATTATACCATTATTATACTACACCCCATAATATATATACTGTACATTATACCATTATTATACTACATCCCATAATATATATACTGTACATTATACCATTATTATACTACACCCCATAATATATATACTGTACATTATACCATTATTATACTACACCCCATAATATATATACTGTACATTATACCTTATTATACTACACCCCATAATATATATACTGTACATTATACCATTATTATACTACACCCCATAATATATATACTGTACATTATACCATTATTATACTACATCCCATAATATATATACTGTAC